>NC_068293.1:29363972-29541472 GCF_025860055.1 Xyrauchen texanus | reverse complement strand
TATTGCTTCTTGTTTCATATGGTAACTAGAGGATGTCAATTCAATTTTCTCTTTTAACTGGTTCCGCAACATGTGTAAAATTTTTAAGCGAATTCCTCCTTTCACAATAATTTGCACAATAATTCAAGCAGAAACAGTGTGTATATTTCTACTGATCATGTCAGCAGTAAATCATCAAATAATGATCAGATGATGGAGAAGGGCATTATAACCTGACATATATCCAGATGCTTAATGTAGTAAAACACAGTTTTGGCATGAGATGATTCAGATGTTTGGATCACAATAGTGGAGTGATGCTGTTAAGTCCAAGCAGAATGTGCCAGATTTCAGTGGTCTGCAGCATCCTCCGCTATATATTGTAACACTTAGGACCGGCCTGCAACTTTCTGAGCAAATTACAAATTGAGCAAATTACTAAACTAAAGCAGACAGCATATGCACATAACCAGCACTTTTACTGGGCACAATTAATTGTCTGTGAATTTCTCTCCTAGTCAAACGGTAACTTTATCACCCCATTGAGTACTGAAGAGTGTCTGTGTACTTGCATCACATTTATGGCTTTAAATGTAATAAAGTAGCTTTTCTAAATGTCCCTGTCATGTATGGAATAGGTTATTTTGCATTCAAGGGTGTTTACAGAAGCAGCACTTCAGGAGATCTGTGCATAGGTGTTATTTTATGTGGACTCGAAGGAAACTAAATGTACTCTGATCTCTCTCAATCTTTAAAGAGCAATATAAGACTCAATATGAAATGCTCACTGCCTCCTCCAAACAGTACATTTCTCTCGATGATAAAAAAAAAAAAAAACAATATGAGGGATTCCCCTAGACTACATCTGGCTCGACTGGCTCGAATGTGTTCTAAATATTAAAACCAAACAAAAGGATGAGCCTCAAAATGAAATGTTTTTCCAAAAATGTCTAACGCATGTCTGAGAGATAATAAAGACTTTTGAAATCGACAAGTAAGGTCTGCTGCAATACTGCAGATCTTAAATTACATGCCAAAATACTTTTTTTTTCTTTTTCTGGCTCTCCTTGTCTTACTTTTTGTCTTTAACACTCATTAATATTGTGGGTGTAGGTTTACAGGTTTGGAGTTTGATGCACTCTTATTTGAGCTTCATGCTTGACTTCTTCAATCAGCCAGCCTCCGAGAGCATTTAATTGCTTTGGTGAGTGGCACCGCAGTCCTTTCAATTAAAGCGCACCTGCAATTCCCCATTTTACCATCCGTAAATGCAATTTGAGTGTGGGCACGTTCAAATTCATGATGCTTTTCACACCTATCTTTGGAAGGATATTTTCCAAGGAATGTAGCCTAGCCTTAAACTCTCATTCATGTGGCTCTTAAAACTATTAATCTAATGTGAAATATTGAGGATTTTGCATTTCAGTATTTGAGTTAAATACTTTCATGTTAATACAACTGGAATGGCTTTTCACTCCATTTTAACACCAATTGACTCTTTGCTAACCTCAAAAACATTATTGACCAGTCCTGCCTTAGCGACTGCTGCATCTACCATACTATCAGACAAGCCTAATTCTGTTTTCTGATGTAAGAATTTTCTAATATTAGACTAATGTAAGTATTGTGTGGATAGTGTAAAACAGACTGTTACATAAATTATCCCCAAAAATGTTAAGACATTGTTTTCTGGGCACTTATAATACCCAGAGATGATATTCATTTGATGATATTTTTTACCTTCTATAAGTAAACATAGGGGCAGAGCTTAACAAAGGGTCAATTCAGTCCAGTGAGCAACAGTAACCACGGAGCACAGCAAAGGCACAACCAGTACAGTGGATAATAGTAAGAAAAGGGGCGGAGCTTAGCAAAGGGTCAGCTCATTCCAGCAGGACCATCTATGGAATTAGCTAGATAAACTTTTCAATAGCATGTGCGGCTGCTGTATCTCTGATCTGGTGGAGGACGCATGATCATTCACCTGTGTTAGCATGCTCAAATCTTTTTGACTGCTCAGGCAGTCACTGCAGAGGAGCCTTATACATATTTAAATCTCTCTAAGGGCTGGTCCACACAAGGGCAGTGGGCTGAGCCATGGAAGCTTGTCACTTAGTGACACAATACAATAAGCATTTCGAGTACAGCAGCATTCAATTTGTATCCCAAGCAAAAAAGGAAGAATGTCACTCTCAGATTTTGAAATGTACCATGGCTGATCTGATGGAATTCTTATCACATTTTCAGGGAAGTTTCTTTAATGGCGCTACTACTTTGAAGGGAAATTACTAAGGTTTGTGTACTATATAATTTGAAAGTGTACCTAATGCTCTTTATGAGTAAGACTGCTTGCTCTTAAAGAAAATATATATAAAATACTGCTGTTTAATAATCCAAGCATTCAAATAGTAAATGATTTGTAAACGACTTACAGTCAATTAAATAAAAAAATCAATTAAACGAGTATATTTATGTATACTGTATAACTACCCATACATTTGGACACTTAAGGATCATACAAATTTAATTGGGGAAGATAATAAAAATGTGTGTGTGTATGTGTAGTATATGTATAACATATTTAATGTATAACTGTCAGAAAAAATCATTTATCATTAAGATATAATATTTTAGGACCATTTTGGGTTGTAACATTTTGTGGAACATGTTCACACGTGGTTTCTCTGCCAGGACATCTGTGTTAACTTGAGGAGAAATTACTTCAAAAATCCACTTTAAATGACCTTGCGACCTTGAGAAATTACAAAAATGTGAAGTGAGTTCTGAGAAAACATCTTGCATTTTATTTTATTTTCAGATGTTTTGTTATTTAATGCAATAAAATACATTTTAAACATTCATTTTAAGTGCCTTAATACTTCACTGTGGCAGAGTGAGCAAGAGACAGACACAGTGGGTGTGGCATCAAGCCTCGGAGAGGCATTTATTGGAAACAATAATAAACATAAAATGTCCAAAAGGGGTAATAAAGTGTCCAACGGGGAATAGTGTGCATAATAAAGGAGGAATCTGGCATCATCGTGGTGAAACGGGGCTCCGTTAAAGGGCTGGGTAGTGTCCATAGGATGGCCCAGGCATGGGATGGGTCAATCGGCCTTTGGCGCTCCCCTCCGGCATCACTGACGGCCTGTCTTCCCAGGCCCGCGGCAAGCATGAGGGAAAGGCAGCCCGGCATCTAGCTCGTCTGCTGCAACGTGAGCGATTCACCACCGCAAACTCATTAACATGTCCGGGGGTCTGAGGAACAGGTCCGGCAGCACACCATCTCGTCAAGCTCAGAACCTTCCCAGCTCTAGTCCTGGGCGTGCGAGGATGCCAGTGTGTGCACACATGGAGATTTGAAGCCAGCTCCCCGAGAAGAGGTGGGTTCTGCTTTTTAAAGACAGTGGTGATGAAGCATTATTCCTATCAGGTGTGTCGACTAACCACTGACTAAACGAGGCTTTTTAATTATGCACCTCTTCTCACTCTCCCACCCAACTGCCATCATGAGCCTAGTGAGGGGCGGCCCTAAGAGGCGGGGCGATGATGATGAGCTGGAGGAGCAGATTATTCCGCCACATTCACGTAAAACTCTATTAAAAAATTCTTATTGATAGACAACTGTTATGTGTTGTCTATGGCTCAGCTAAAGATACTCGTGGTGGAAGTGTGGAAATGGAATTAAATGCATTAATCTCCTTGATCTTGCAATGAGAGTCGTAGCAACTGATCGCAGACATGTGGCCTCAGGTATTTTGCTGTCTCTCTCTCTCTCTCTCTCTCTCTCTCTCTCTCTCTCTCTCTCTCTCTATATATATATATATACATATACCATGGGTATTAGACCATCACACAGAGCACAGGCTCGACCAAATTTATTTGAAACACTTGCAATTAAAAACTTGGGAAAACATTTGTCTTTAAGACAAGTGAAACTGTTTTTAAAAATAGTGGTGAGCCCTTCACCCCGACCTGTAGCTCGGGGCAAGCTAAAAAACGTACAGTCCAAGGGAACAAGATCAGCAAAGGGGTCGCAAATAAGAAATCCAGGTCTCCTGAGGGAAAAAAGTCCTTCAAGATAAATGCCTTATTTTATAGCAATCTCACACTAACCAATGCCAATTTGATAAAAATTTTGTCGCATACCACCTGTGATGCACAGCGGGCGAATGTTACAGAGATTCATACCCCCTTTACGGAGATGCGGCGTACAGTTTTGATTGTGTTGGCAAAAAACTCCGGAACAATTGGCCGAATCCATAAATGTGCCGGTTCAATTAAGCGCAGGTAAACCCAACAACGGTACTCCCACTCGTATTCAGGGAGAAGGGGCCAGGAATGGGTCACAGAAACTGATGTCAGGTAGGACTAGAGTTTGACAGATATTCCACCTCATTTTCCCCATCTTCTTTGACATTTCCTTCATGGAAGAGCACAAGGAAGCCTGTGCAGACACGATGGTACACTGGACAGGACTGGAGGAAGGCAGGTGTACGGTCCTCTAAGTTCTTGCTTAAGCAACACATCAACAGTGTTTCTGATGTTAATGAACATAGAGCAGTCATTAACCAACACAGCAGAGATATCCTGGACCAGAAAAGATATAAACAGGACGAGGACGAGAGCAAACAAACCAGGTAACAGATAGTTAGCCACACACACTTGACTTAAGTCAACGTAATTCACAGATGCTTCGATGAAGTGCACAAACTTCTCTGAGTTCTCTTGCAGCAGGGATGTTTGAGTGCTTTCTTATTTAGAAAAGAAGTTAATTGACAATACAGAAATAAAATAAAGAAAAAAATTATGAGATCAAAAAGTACATAGGGAGGAAGAATCTCTTTTGCCTCCCTTGATAATGTTGTGTTCTCATTGAGGTCCTTGGTAGGATTGCACCAGCTGTATGTAAGTTCTCACGTAGGATCTCACAGGACTTAAAGCTCACACTAAGGGCTTAGTAACTACTAGTTAGTTTGAAACTAAGTCAGTGCTTAATTTGGATGCACCTCCTGTTCTTAAGGCAGAAATTAACTAGTAGGTCGTAAGCTTGATTTTTTTTTTGTAATCCAATCGGCAGCCTTTAAATTTGTAAACAGTAACTGCGTGCATTATTTCAAGCTGCTGCCTTGCGTGAACTGTCAAAACAAAGACGTACAATCTAAAACGTTACATTAACACATTACACATTTAATTTAAAATAACGTAACTGTAATGAGGTGGAAGCCAAGGCTGAATCCATATGCAGTCGTTTATTAAAATACACAGCAAACAAATCAAGATCGGCAGGCAGATAGCATAAACTTTAAGGCAGGCAGAGGTAAGACACAATGAGGCAGTCCAATCCAAACAACAGAGCAAAAGGGATAATCCAAGAGGCAAAAACAGAACAAAGCTGGCAAAGGTCATACATGTGATAAACAAGACAATGACAAGTGAACGCTTAGCAAGGCAGGTAGACTGGCAATACTTCGCAATGGCCTGTTGGCCAGGCCATGCTTAAATATCTCACAAACAGGAAGTAACCAGAGAAGCAGAGGGAGTGGCACACAGTCAGTACTCGGGAGAGGGCTCCCTCTGCTGGCGTGACATTACAGTAACACAACGCACACTTGGAGGCTCGGAGAAAGTGCGCTGTTTTGGTCTGTTTCATGTCGGATATCAGTCGATGTCAAATCAGCATTATTCCATCTCTTTTAAACCGCAAACGAGCATACAGTATATGTCCACATCATTATAAATATCCAAAGGATGATGTCTGTCTCATAAAACTCGTTGACGAATTTGTGGTTCATTATATTTATTATCAATGATAATAAATGTTCTCTAATCTGGCTGCCATCTCATTCCTACTACTTTGTTATTCACAGGCTAAGGCTTCCATAAATATTTAGTTTATACGTGTTACGAAGGCAGACGAAGGAAGACGAGGGGTGAGGATCTAACTGCAGTTTTTATTGAAAATGATAAAGACAAACAAGGCTGGAACAAATGAAACGTCCACGATGGGAAAACAAAACAAAAACACGAAAAGACATCCAAGAAGAACACAGGCTGGAGAAACATCCACGGAGGGCAAAGATAACATACAAACATCTACATTAAACGACCGATAATGACTGGAGAACAAACAGGGTTTAAATACACGAGCACAATGATGATTAAATGACATGCAGGTGAGAACAATGAAGTGCATGGGCAGTGATGAGGGCAGGGAATTATGGGAAGTGTAGTTTATGACAGTTGACAAGTGAAACACGGGGCAGACAACAGGGGATCGTGACAATATGTAGGCTTACGTCCTACGTAAGTTTAATGGTGCAACGCTCAAATATTTAGTAGTGCATAAATTGTGAATTAGTGCCCATTTACGCAACAACTAGGCTAAGTTTGAATTTACGCACAGCTGGTGCAACTGGCCCCTGGGGTGTAACCGGTAAATTACAGGCAAAGTCATATGACAGTATGATTTGCTGATTAATTTGATGAAGTTTGACAACACAGTTTGACAAAACCAACTTTTGGTCTATATATATATATATATATATATATATATATATATATATATATATATATATACATATATACATACATACATACTCGAATGGTCAATGGCACCATCTAGCAGTCTGATACTTCTCAGTAATAACAGCACATTCACGTATCAGACCATTGTTGCCAACTTAGCAACTTTTCAGACCCCTTTAGCGACATTTTTTCAAAAAAGCGACTAGTGACAAATCTAGCGACTTTTTGGACAAACCTTAGCAACTTTCCAAATTCCAAATATCGCCAGTACTGCAAGCGTGAGGACTTACTTCCCCGCTGCGTCTGCTCTGTTCAGTGAGCGGCTGAGAGGAGCAGCACATTCCGTTGACTGCACGCCAGCGGACATAGACATGAATGAGCTGCGCATGTGCACGCTGTGTTAGCAGGAACCAATCAGTGATCACATAGCAGCTGCCTTCTCCTTTGTTTAAAAACATTTAATTTGACCGTTTTTTCTTGGCATGCGCTTATATTCACTACTAATCAGAGTTTTAGTTCATTCCGGTTCGGTTTCTGAACTCTCCGACTTCAGATCGTATATTTACAGACTCTATACATTTTACTTATCCAAACACAACAATAAACCTTCTTCAAACTCATAAACATGTAACGTTAGCTAAGTTCCGTTCCGTTCCGTTGTCTAACAGAAAATATGTAATTGAGAACCGTTTTATTGGACATTCGGCTATATACTTATATAAAAACAGTATGAGCACGGTTTAGGGGAGATAACCGTTATTATAAACTGAAGTAGGCTACAGTACCGACAAATTAGGCAGAATGCAAATACGACGCGATGACGTCATTAATATGCTAATGACGCATGACGTCATCTGGCGACATTTAGCTACTTTTCGGCAGGCTTTAGCTACTTTCCATTGAAAATAGTTGGCAACACTGTATCAGACCACTCATCTGGGTACTGTAATCATTTTTGTTTCTCAGATCACTGTGTGGTTTATACTAATAAAACTAACAAAATTATTTCAACAAAAAATCAATGTTACAAGCGCATTCATTCATTTATTTGGCAAGTAGTCTTGTAACAAGATTCCTAATGAGCAGTCAGACAGTCATTAATAACAAAATAAACGACAACAGAACTCACTTAATTACATAATTTCGGCACAAATCAATGTTTCATGTTCATTTTTTTGTATATATATGTCAAGTAGTCTTGAAATAGGCTGGATAATGGGAAGACAGATGTTCATTTTCACAAAATAAACACCAACAGAACAGAACAAACCAGAGGTGGATTTCATTTTTTCAGCGATTTCTTTCATTTACATATGACCATTTTGTAGTGACCTTGATAATGTTGCGATGACACCTAGTGCTGTAGGCGCAGCATCATGCAAAAACAGAAGTTATCAGTTTCAGATGTCATTGTAAAAAGACACTTCATAGTCATCCATGATAAATGAATTCTGCAAGTGAAAACGTCAAATCACATGGGAGGGAATTATTGAGAGAACACAAAATAAGTAATAAATTATAGAAATAAAAACAATTATGACATTGATGTGACTTTTGTATGACTAAATATTATTTATATAAAAAAAACATTTTTATTAGCATTGGTTGCTTGTTTATAGTCCTAAGTGAAAGGTGAATGGTGTTCCATATGCCTTTAACCCAGAAACATTGAGACATTCTTTTATAGAACTGGAACATGAATTTATGTTGTAGTAAAAAAAAAAAAAAACACAGACAAGGGACTTTGCATCATCATTCACGCCACAGGCTTGTAAGCATTAAAGAATAAATCAACCTCTTGATTTGATGAATTTTCAATGCCTTACTTGAATTTTGAGCTGATTATAATCCATAATGTGCATGTTCTGATGGTGGGCTTTAAAAAAACCCGATAAGGCAGGGTGAACACCAATTCTCTATTAATCACCTACTTGCCCTCTTTTGACAGAACCATTTGTATAACATGGTTGACACCCTGGTGTTTAAAATCAATACACTTAAAGTCAGACAGTGTTAATGTATGCAGTACTTTCCACAATAATAAATAAAGGATATAGTCTTATAATAGGTCAATGCTGAGTAAGGAATAAGAGCTGTCAGTCGATTGCATGATGCATTATACAGTAAGCTGTAGTCTACAGAGTCAGTTTATGTTTAAACCCACAGGCTATTATGCTATCACCATAGGAAAACGGATGTGCTGTGGTGTCTCAACACTGGTTTTTGTTTCGGATAGCAATCTACAAAAGAGGCAATAATTTTTTGGAAGCAAAAATGAAATTAACAGCCTAACTGCACTTAAAGTCATTTAAAGCAGTTGATGAGGCTGTTCTTTTCTTTTCATTTTTGTTTAATTTTTTCAAATTATCTACCAAAGGCTATAAAGAAAGCTAGTATTTCTTGCTGTGAATAATGTATTATGCTGTATTTACAGTTTGCAATGCTCATTAGATTGTGAGCGATGGACTTGACTTAAAGTTGAAATAAATTATGTATAATCTTTATAAAGATTCAATATAAAGATTTATATTTACAAAGTTTATAAGCCCTAAAGTATGCCTTATTATTCTTATGTCTTATTATTCAATAAGACAGAAAAATATAAATAAAGTTTAATTTTAAAGATGATATTTCCCTATAGGATTGCTCAAGGCAAGTCATTTTTTTTTTTTACCATAGTTTACTATAGCACTCATAGACTAGTAAAGTTTGTGTATTCTACCTCCACAAATTTCTCCATTCAGGTCCTCACACTGCCGGTCGTCACACTCACAGTTCTTGCCATGTACACGTTTATCTCCTGGTGGATGGCATGTGCACTGGCCACACAAACACTGCCCTAAAACACACAAATACACACTGTGACTGACAAATATTCAAACAAACAAAACAAGAAAAACACCATGAGATTCAATTTGTTGATATTTTTGCTATTATTTATTTCTCTATTTTTTATTTATTTATTTTAAATGAAAGGGTTCATTTAATCACCCTTGTGTTATTTCAAATCCGTATTAATATTTGAATCCGTGGAACATAAAAGAGATGTTATAAAGAATGATCATTCACTTTCATTGCATATTATTTCCATATAATAAAAGTGAATAGTGACTGATGCTGTCAGTCCCTATTTTGGAATGACATGAGGGTGAGGAGAAGAGGACAACATTTTTCATTTTTGGGTGAAGTAACCCTTTACAGTCCACATTTCACCTTGAATTGAACTTATTTGGTTTCAAGGTCAATTGAAAGGCTGTTGCACTAAAAAGTGCAGAGCGCCTGAGTTTGAGTATGGTTGATAAGAATACATTTGTCTGCTATAATGGCATTGTCATTGTTTGACATTGACAGCCGTTAAAACTCTAGCTCCAAGCAGGCGAAAAGAACAATAAGCAACGCCCTGTCTGACAACCTCTCAGCCTGACAATCAGATAAAAGCTGTGTGCTGCTGTTGCCACAGTAACTGGTGATGTCATAACACTTTTGCTTTATCGATTAGCTTTAGTGATTCCACGTAGCCCTTCCCTTGGAATTGCTATGTGTGAATTTTCACCTTGCAATAAAAAAAAAATAAAAAAACACAGCTCTCATGTGAGAAGACTCCTTTTCTTTTTCTTTTTTCTTTTCTTAAAGGTGAAGTGTATTATTTTTTCAATGTGAGAATTCGCTCTCCTATCCCAGTTTAATATGCAGAGGTAATAATAAGTAAACAATTTGTAGGTTGATTACCTAAGTGTACTTCAAAACACTGTGGCTCTGTGGCACTTTCAAAACATTTGCTCTATTTTTTTGAGCATCCCAACCAGCCAGACAAAGCCATAAGGTTAAACCAATGGCAATGGGGCAGGAATATCTGTATGTCCAACCTAAATATTAAAACGTTATATGTTATATGATTGCCTCGCAGTGATTTGGTCACTGTGGTGGTCAGGGAGAGAATGGTTTAATCAGGGTTATAATAGCCATTGTGTTACGACATTAATTTGGTTTTTAATATACTAACCATGTTTCATTTAGTGGTTACTTTGATTTTACTACAAAGTAGTGATACATTGATTACTGTGGTAAAACCATGGTTAATATTTGTAATGGAAGGAGCATAGTGCAAATAACCACTGCTTATTTAATAAAAAAAAATAAAAAATGTTCCTTCTCAAACCTCTAAGGGGTCATTCATACAGAAGAAGTTCTTGAATGAACCCTAGAACACATATGCACCTTCACCCCCTTAAATGCATATGCAGGTCAAAAAAGAGTTACATGAAATTTAGATGCTTTTTCTTTATAAAAACTTTTTTTTTTCAAGGAATATTTACTCTAATGACAATTTTATTAGTCATTTAAATTTCTAAATAGTTGATATATCTTTTATTTAATTCTAAAAAGTTTCAGATGTATTAAAAATGGAGTAGGAGTTTTGTGTGAGTGTAAAAAAGCCTGTATAACAGAAATATGGGCAATCACATTCAAATGAGTACAATAGACTAGGATAAAATGTTGTATACAAAACAAAATCACAATAAATCGAAACAATCAAAACAATTAATTCCTTCACAATATTTGAGAGACAGACATTCAGTAATTTAAATTCTTCATGAAGCCATTCTTGTATGGGTGCCAAGACAAAGCTCCATTCCTCTCAATTGTTTATCATCATAATGGCTCAGCCTCATCAATTGCCAATAATATGACCCCTGATTCATCTCTAAGTGTGACACAATTATAACTTTATATCCATGGTGCTCAAAATCTGAGATAAAGGCTGCCCTGGGAGCAGCACAAGCCATTCCACATAAGACTGGTTCCCCTTCTGTCACTCACTCGACGTTGTGATGTTGTGTTGGACACTAGGGGTCTCTCTTGAGAGCCTCAGTTGCCTCTGAGCTTTGAGAAAAGGCTAATGCGAATTGGTGATCATAATTTGCATGTCCCTCCCCCAGACATACGGGTATAAAAGGAGAAAATTGTGCATCTGTTTAGTTCGATTTTTTCTTTGAAGCCAAGCAGTTATGTGTCCAGCGAGTTGGTGTTCATGACTGTTCCACTCAAACCTCTACAGAGCTTTTGCTGTTGAACCTTATGGCGCGTTACTAGAGGCTTTCTCTTCTCTACACGGCCATGCTGTCTACACCCCTGGGTGCTTCAACAGTGCAAAGCACGCTCCTACAGCGTGAAGCATGGATTTCCCCTAGTGAGCCTTCTTGCACAGGTGCTCTGCAAGGTCAGGGAGGATGAAGAATAGGTCCTCATACTGGCCCACCCTGGCCCACTCAGACTTGGTTCTTGAACCTTACGCTCCTCATGACAGCACCTCCTTGGCACATTCCTCTGAGGAAGGACCTCCTTTCTCAGGGATGGGGCACCCTCTGGCATCCGCGTCCAGACCTCTGGAATCTCCACGTCTGGCCCTTGGATGGGTCGTGGAAGATCTAAAGTGTCCTACCACCTGCTGTCGTAGGCACGATCAAACAGGCCAGAGCTCCCTCTACCAGGCAGCTCCACACCCTGAAATGGCGTCTGTTCGCAGCTGGTGCTCTTCCCAATCAGAAGACCCGCAGAAATGCACAAGGTCTGTGCTCTCATTTCTGCACAGGAGGTTGGAGGTGCAGCTGTACCCCTCCACCTTGAATGTGTCGTAGCCTCTATACTGGCCCACCGCGATGCAGTGGACGTTAAGCCCCTGCGGGAGCACACCCTGGTCATCAGGTCCATTAAGAGGCATCTGGAGGCTGAATCCTCCTAGGGCATGCCTGTTCCCCTCACAGGGTCACTCTGCACCCCCTGTAGGCCCTCAGTAGAACCCCTTTCGAGCCACTAGACTCAAGCTGTGTGCCCTCCTCTGAAGATGGCCCTCCTGATTCCGCTCGCTTCCATCAAGAGGGTCGGGGACCTGCAAGCGCCCTCTGCCAGCGACACTTGCTTGGGCTACGTGCCCAAGGCTCCTACATCCCCCCTTCAGGGCCAGACAGTGAACCTGCAAGCGACTGCCCCAGGAGGAGGCGGATCCAGCCTTATCGTTGCCATGTCCGGTGCGTACTTTGCGCACCTATTTTGGACCACACATGGAGCTCTAGATGATTCCGAGCAGCTCTTTGTCTGCTGTGGCAGACAGCGGAAAGGGACACTGTCCCCAAAAGAGGTTTGTTCACGAGGTCATCAACGCCCTTGCACCGGCCTTCTAGACCCAAGCTGTGCCCACTCCCTTGTGGGATTGAGCATGCTCTATGAGGAGCATGGCATTCTCGTGGCCACCGAGAGCTGACCAGGTGTACCGCTTGCACATAACGCCTTTTCCCCTCTTCCGAGGTGAACCTGTGCACTTTTACCCCCAGGTGAGTCCACAAATGCTTGCACTCCCTGGATGTTTTCCTCCATAGCCCTCTGGCTCATGAATTTGGTGGAGGAATTCCCAACCAGACGCACTACGGGTACTAATTACTCTGTACTGGAATAGGTGCTCCACAGGTAACGGTCATCATGATTACCCCCTGTGTTGTATTTTCCGTGGTACGTTCCCCCTGTCGGAGGACCCACGTCTCCCTTGGGCAGCTCCATATGCCCCCAGTCACTGTGTTTGTAGAGCTCCTCCCTCACCAGGTAGGACCAAATACTGCACCACTTCCATGTGTGGCTCGTAAGCCCATGTGACGTATTTGTCACATGTGACCTACCCAGCCTGGGCAGGATGTGGTCTCCGTGGGGTCTTTTCCCCTTGAAAGAATAGGAGTCGAAAAAGAACAGCTTCTCCGATGCGTGTTAATGCTTTAGATGGCCCCAGCCACTTCTAATAGCCCTATGGTGAACATATAGAGAGAAAAGGCTGTGGCTGGCGTGTCCTGTTCCCATGCTTGGCACGCTTTATCCCCCCCTCAAGAGAAGAGGTGAAAAAGTGTATGACGTTTTTATGGGACGTTCGGGAAGGTTACGTGCAGCCTGGCGTGGGCTGCTCCTTTGGCACGAAACAGCTTGCTTGCACCCGCATCAGCAGTTCACGTATTGGACAGGGACCTCTAGTGTCACTTCTCCAACACAACGTCGAGTGAGTGACAGAAGGGGAACGTCTAGGTTACTCTCGTAACCCCATTCCCTGATGGAGGGAACAAGAGGTTGTGTCCCTCTTGCCACAACACCGTACCAACCACTGTAACGGCCGAGCCTTATTCTTGGCTCCACAGTGCAAAACCTGACTAAACAGATGCACAATTCTCTCCTTTTATACCTGTATTTCCTGGGAGGGACATGCAAATTCTGTTTGTCAATTATCAGTGGCCTTTTCTCATAGCTCAGATTCAACCGAGGAACTCAAGAGAGACCCCTATTGTCACTTCACCAACACAATGTCTCGTTCCCTCCATCAGGGAATGGGGGTTACGACAGTAACCTAGACGATTTTCATTAAATCATCATCTCTGCAGAAATTGATTTATTTATCATAAATTGTATTATTTCTCAACTTCAAAGTTCATACATTACAGCAATATGGAACATAAATATCAAAATACTAAGTTATTTTTCTTTGGCTTGAATGATGAGAATGTCGATGCACACCAAGACTGCATCACTCTTGTGTCATAAATTTTACATGGAATATCAGGCTGGTAAAGGCACCAGTGTTTAGCAGCACAGACCACTGTCATCTCTGACATTAAATGACAAGTGTTCTAGAGCTTTGCAGAGTGTATCTTGATGTGTTTTGTGAAGCATGAACCTGCCATGCCAAAAGCAGAGGTTCATGCAAATGAGTCTGGAACACAAAATGGGGTGAGCAGATTTCTAACTGTCTGCTTTTTAAAGTGCAATTAGGAAATGTCAAAAGCCACAAAGAACCAGAGGTAAAACTCTTTCAGAGTAGGTTTTAAGATGGAAATACATGTAGGTGTGTGGGATATGAATATAAAACCTAATCTGTATATATAGAAAGGGGGTGTAAATGTCCTTTGCTGTAGAATATAGTAAGAATAAAAGCCCTTGAGACATAAGAGGTTGAAATCTACTTTGCACTCCACAACCTCCTGTAAAGTTTCAATGGTGTTAAGAACTGGAGACATATTGGAACATATTTGATTGTGGCATTCACAACTCTTGCATTTACATTTATGCATTTGGTAGATGCCTTTATCCAAAGCAACTTACAATGCATTCAAGGTATACATTTGATCAGGATGTGTTACCTAGGAATCGCACACCTGGCCTTGGTGGAATTAGTACAATGCTCTACCAAACAAGCTACATAGCATATTTTACCAATAGTTTTTTTTATCTATTCCTCATTATGCAATATAAACAATAAAGAATTGAAACACTTTAAAATAAGGTTCTATTTATTAACATTAATACATGCATTAGGTATAATAAACAAAAAATGAACAATATTTTCTTAACAACATTTATAAATATTGTTTAGGCTAATGTCCATTTATAAATTTACAATTGTTTATTGTTACTTTATAATGCATTAACTCAAGTTAACTTATACAACTTATTTGTCTATGTTGTATTTAACATTAACCATGATTAATAAGTGCTGTAAAAGTGTTTGTTCATGTCAACTAATACAACTTTATTGAATATAACTTTATTGTAAAGTGTTACCAAATTTGCATGCAAATCAGCCATTAACCAAATGGCCACTTTGGAAATCTGTTTGCTGTTTTAACTGTTCATATTGCCAATTATCTAACTATTCTAAACACAGACTCCGATGATGTACTTTTGATGTAAAACACATTAAAAAAGGCATTAATTCTGCATGTGGTCAGAGGGCACCATTTCCTATATTTTGTTAGTACTGAATAGAGCAATCTGGGGAGAAGTGCTAGCTTAATCACTTTTTCTTTTGTGGTCTTGTGCTTCTTTCATAAAGCTTTGAAATAGCATTTCGAAGTCTTCAATCAGCAGATGAAATGAAAGGTCAGGGAGGATAGAGTGCTTATATAAGTGCAGTTTTCGTGCCAGCAAAATCGCAAGCGGCCGTGGATGGGAGTGTTTGAATGAGTGCAAATGGTGGGTGTATTGTATGTTAATGAAGTTGCGCAAAGCTGAATTGGCAATTTTCCTGAGAAATTTTCATTGTGCTAATACATTTCAAAACAACGTCTGTTTTCAGTGCAATTGTATTTATGCTATAATTTGTATTTTTCCACCTGTTGTCATAAACAAAAAAATCCAGCTAATACAATTTTGGAAGAGCAAAAATATCTACGTTGGATCAGCCTTTTTGGGTGGGTGTAGCTAAGAATACATTTTATATTACATTTGCAGAAATATATTAAAATAACACTGAATGAAATGTCATATTCAGATCCAGTCAATGTGCACCCTTACTGATGTTGACTTGACTAAAACACCCAAATCCAGTCAACAGATCAGACTGGCCTAAGGACAATGTCAGTATCACGATACAGATAGCACAAACATACATATGACAAAATGTCTATTGGACAAGTGTATAATTTATTTTCAGAATGTATTTAAGTCACTGAATGAAATAACTCACTCTGTAATTACTGATTAAATTATATTATTTGTTTAAATGAGTGTCTGGCCATGCATGCTCGCATATTGGGAGCGGAAGGAGAAATGATTCCCATCCTACAAAACCAGGCAGGATAACCTTTATTTTTTATATCTTGACGTTCTAGTTAATTTAATTAGTTTTAGTAATGATGCATAAAATGTTTTTTAAATCATGTACTATATGTGAGGATCCATATGCAGAAGGAAACCTCAGAATCAGCATCAGTAGTCATGAGGTTTGACTTTCCCACACGGGCTGCTACGAACTAAAAAACTAAATAATATTTTTTCCTCTCTTTGAGCAATGTACTACCTTATTCTGCTGATTAATTTTAATGTTAAGATGTTTAACACGTTATCACTTTTAACTGCATTATAATTTTTCTGTTTTTCTGTGTTGCGCTTGTATATCTGCGATGGCAATTTTCTCTTAAAAGCGAAGAGTAGTCTACGATATGATTTACCAAATTTAAACCAGCCACAAGCTAATAACCACTTAATTAACCTTGAACTGAACACAGAATCGTATTGCTGATGATAATATGTAAGGACTACGTTGGGTAATCTGAAAGTGAAATGTATGGCCTTTTATAGGAATATTCAAGTAAGAATAACTTGGCAACTTTATTAAACTAAGAATTTACTTTTAATAATTTGAGTTTAGTGTCATTATTGAAGGTCAATTATATTAATAATAATTATTTTCTTTCTCTTGAATTTATTTTTCAAGCTGAATTGTTTTTACTTTTTCATTTTCATTGTTTTCTTGTTCATCAGCATTTGAACATAATGGGAGAAATTCATCTTTGCTTTGTCCCCACTTTGTCCCCAGCATTTTCTCATCCAAACCAATCAGTACTTCTGACTCACTACTGAATTGAACAGTGTCACACTGTGACCAGACAGTGTGCGTGTACTTTCATGACTACAGGTGCGTTTATAAGAACCTTGCCAGATCTCAATTCATTCCCAAAGAAACCGAATAGGAGAGTTAACAAGTATTAAGTACATTTTAAGAATGTGTTCACTGTACAGTATCCTTTACTTAAAACCACTTATCTCATTTTTGTATTGAAGGTCTATGTTGAATTTAAAAGAATTACTGGAGTTGGTCTGCACAACAAGTTTTAAAAGGTATTTAGTAAATTCACTTTATGAATGTGTTCACTGTACAGTATCCTTTACTTATTACCTCTTATCTAATCTTATTTTGAAGGTCTATGCTGAATTTAAGTTGTTTTGCACAACAAGCAAGTTTAAAAGAAATAGTATAGTAGTTGTATAACGGTTTGAAATTCTCATGGTTCGGTTTGTATCACGGTTTTAGGGCCATGGTTAAATTCCATCAGGGTCTTTAATTAATTATTTTTTTTCTCTAATTACTAAATCAACAATTAAACTTAATTCCTACACTAATACGCTACATTCATCAACATAAAGTGCACTTTAAACTCATCACAACATATATTGAATATTCGGAAGCTGTATATCACTATAAAAGGAATAACCTTGCTGTTCAACCTCCCTCGGTTTGCAAACTAATAGTCATCTTGGATGAGGCTGATGACAGTGGTGTCATCTGCAAACTTCAGGAGCTTGACAGAGGGGTTCTTTGGCAATGCAGTCTTTTGTGTGCCGAGAGAAGAGTAGTGGGGAGATCAAACATCCCTGGGGGGCACCAGTACTGATTGTACAGGTGCTGGAAGTTAATTTTCCCTGTCTCACAAGCTGCTGCCTGTCTGTCAGAAAGCTGGTTTTCCACTGACAGATAGACATGGGAACAAAAAGTTGGTGTAATTTAGACAGGAGAATAGCTGGGATGATGGTGTTGAAAGCCAAACTGAAGTCCACAAAAAAGATACTTGCATATGTCCCCGGTCTTTCCAGATGGTGCAGGATATGATGCAATCCCATGTTGACTGCATCCTCCACAGACCTGTTTTCTCGAAAGGGTCCAGTGATGTTCTTCAGGTGGGCCAACACCAGTCTCTCAAATGATTTCATGACCACAGACATCAGGGCGATGGGTCTGTAGTCATTAAGTCTTAAGCCGGTTGTGATGAATCTCGAGGATGACCCAAGAGGCCCTCCTCCTCAGTCGCTAACCTGCCCTATGCCAGGTATGCAGAGCAAGGTAAGTGCTTTGAGGTCCCCCTCAGCACAGCCGTCTCGGGTCGAAGCAACACTCTTCGATGTGGAGTTGTCTGCTCCCCCTCACCACGAGGCCTCACCCCCAGGTACATCAGACACCATCATCCCATTAGTGCCCCTAGCCCAGAACTTGGAAGCTTGGCTAAAACTTTCCATGGCTAACCCGTCGCGGTGGCTAGCCAGGATCATCCGACTCGGCTACGTGATTGGGTTTCAGGCACCCTCCCCAGTTCAACGCCATCCGCTTCAGTGCAGGGTGAGAACGCCGCCACCCTGCATGCAGAGATCACAAACCTTCTTCGCAAGGGTGCGATAGAGCCTGTCCCTTCAGCCGAGATGAGGAAAGGGTTCTACATTCCTTACGTCATCGTACCAAAGAAAGGCGGTAGGTTGCGGTCAATCTTGGATCTGGTTCATCCAACAGCTCTCTCTGCCCCCGGTCGCTGTGTATGTAGAGCTCCTCCCTTTCAAGGCAGGACCTACCAATAGAAAAACCTATTATAGGAAAAGAACACCTTCCCCTAATATATATTATAATAGCGTTAGATGGCCCCAGCCCATTCTAATACTCTGTGGAGAGAAAAAATAGAGAGAAAAGTTAGTTACGTCGCTTCCCCCATCAGTGTTTGGGGGATTTGTTCGGCCCACTCAGTTCTCCAGATGGCCATTCTGCCCCTAATCAGCCCAAAAGTGAGTTGGTCCACTAGAAAAATGCCCGGTATGCCAGATTACCAGTAAAGCCCTGCTTCTGTACAAATTCACCACATTCAACAATAAATTAAAATTTTAGTCATGATCAGACTTTAAATTGCCTACTGTATGCAATGTTACCGTTATTATGCATAGTCCACAGATTTATTTGTGAGTTGTTGTGGACAGTATTTAGAGTCTGTTGCCAATGCTTTATGTTGGGGTGTCTGACAGACAATGGATTGCTTTAATAATATGATGTAGAAGAAAAAACTGTTTAATGCCATGAACTACATGTTGCACACTCTCCATAATCTTACTGTTATGCACTTTTTTAGCATTCCAGTTACAATAGCATCACTGAGTTTGGGATGCGCATAAGTTGTCGTGTCCTAGATTGGAGCTCTTATTACCTCTTATTTGAATTTTATTTATTTTTTTGTAAAATTATGTGGGCTTCCCTTAGCATCCACATGTTCCTTAAAATATAGACATTAGACATTTAGACAATTGTTTTGTGATATGCATTTTTTGCATCAGTGCTGTTGCATAATAAGCAAATGAGCAAATAATTGTAAAACGGTCAACAGCGATTTTTTTTCTCAGACTGAAATCTACCTGTCAAAAACTCACACCAAGGCATCCTACATTGAATATATATATATATATTTATGCATCTTATTTATAAATAAATAAAGCCGGGCCCACATTTGGTCCCCCTCAATGTTCAAATAAAATCTACGCCATTGGACACCTCAGGGAACCCTGTTTATCAAGGAGTAGATAACAGATGATCCAAAAATATGATGACTATAAATATAATAGGCTAACAGATGAAATATACATGAAATATACTTGTTGGTTTATTCTTGTAGGTATTGTTTTTGGGGCATATATACACATAGCCTATGTACATTTCATGATAATTAACTGATTTAAAAATAAAATTTTTGTATTTTGTTATGTTGCATTTCTAAACAAAATATGTGACTTTTGATATTATATATTTTTATGCAGGCCTACTTTTTCATATCATATGTTGTGATAAATCAGATTTGTATGGATTTAACCTGAAAGCTATTTAAATGTCAACTGGAATTGAAATATTAATTTCTATTTATAAAAAATAAAAAGAAAAAAAAACAACAACGCTGAGATGGCACTCTGCCTCCTCATTTTAAAAGTCCACCACACACCAGAGCATTATACATATAGATATATACATATATACATATATAGTACATATACATCTGTTTTGAAAACTATTCTGATGCTAGTGAAACTTTGTAGTATGACACATTTCGTACCACTGTCACTGTTATGTTTTCCTCTTTTGTAAGTCGTTTTGGATAAAAGCATCTGCCAAATGAATAAATGTAAATGTGTATATATCAGAGGAGTCCAACAGTCTGAGGCAGTATTGAAAATGCTTAGTTTTTGCATTCTTTCACAATTTAATAAAAATAATGGTAAATCTTTACAAATATGTTATGCATAAAGATTTGAATAAAATCCGATTGAATAATTAACAAGAAAGCACTGACAACATGCACTCAAGCTGACATATATACCACAAAGAGTGTCTTGTGTGCTTCAATGGAAGCAAGGAAATCTGAACTTTTCTGATCAGAAATTAGCTTGCATTTGATTTAAGACCAAGAAATAGTGCAAAATCCTTTTTTTTTTTAATGTTTGTGTTGCATGCATGTATGCATAGGCTATATATATATATATATATATATATATATATATATATATATATATATATATATATATATATATATATGGATTTAACCTGAACCTGGATTTAACTTTTAACCTATATATATATATATATATATATATATATATATATATAGTATATATATGACCAGATATAATAAGATGCATTCAGGAATTACATTCCCTCTCATAGCAGAACAAACAGAAGTTTAAACGTTGTACAGCAAAGAAAGCCATCATTATCAAACTAGTAGGAAATGATTGCAATCAGCCATAATTCTGTTGATTTGCTTTAAAAGATCGCTTATCACGCAAAGCAGTTCCAACATCACACTGGATATCAGTCAACATCTGTGTCGAAAATTAGGCCTCTTCTCCCCTCTCCTGTAAGACGGCTGAGAGTGTCGAATGATTGCTGCTGTGCATGTTTAATCAAGAAGCATTCTTTGTATACAGGCTATGCATGGTAATATATAGAGTGCATTAGTGAGCTAATGAATAGTGTAAAAACCAACACTTAGTCGCTTCCGTCAATGCAATCACTCATTTGTTACTTTTCAAATGGTGGGGTATACAAGACAGTAATAGTAAATTGATTTTGGACATCATGTAATACAGTGTATAAATGGACAAGCTCACAAAGGAATCGACTCATCTACAGCAGAAAAGGTTTTTATTTTATTTTTCATTGTCAGCAGAAGCACTTTCAGAACAGGTGTTTCCTGAGTTCCTGATATTCCAGACTTAAAAGAATGTGAAATCTCCCAGCTGTTCCCTTTACACTGGGAAAACAAGCTCAACTGACTCTTTATTTCTCAGAACCCTTTACAGGCTTTTCTATTCTATTCTACTCTCTATAGTGAGTAAGCAGTGTGAGTTAGATGTGGCGCCACTAACTGACTCAAAACAACTAGATTTTGGTTTTGGGGTGTCATATCTTCCAATTGTTTTAGTCACTCACTATGGCGCCCTCAACTGACCTGCTCAATGATCTGCTTCAATTGAGAAGGAGCAAAATGATTGACTGGTGAAAAGCATCAATGTCCATTGTCTGCTGACACATTTTATTTGCTGTTTACGAAGTATACAGCTGTCACAGAGACTGGTGAGATATCTTAGAATGCTTTCATTAATATCTTTAAGGGAGTAGGTAAATTTTTTGCATACTTTTCAATTAAAAAATACAATAGCTTCCAGCAGCTTTAACATAGACTGTTTTGTCTCCGCTTTCTTATTTTGTTAGTCATTTAATTGTAGGAGAGCCCTTGAAAACCCCTTGGTTACAAAATCACCATGGATAACAATTAACATTTGTGATACGTCACTTCACATTTGTTCAGAAAAAAGCTTGGAAAAGATCCAAAAAGGCTTTATCTGCTATTCAGCGTGAGAAGATTATTGTTACTGAAAGGTTACGAAAGTCCACCACAGCAACTGAACGATATTTTCAAACTAGTCTATATAACTAAGTTATGTTTCATACCATAAGGCCATTAATTAGGGAAATGGGTTGGTGAGAGGTGCAGCCGTGCAAACCAACTTTCTCAAATTCTCCAACGACTTTCTAATAATCGGCTAGTGGGACGCCGCTTTCCCTGATCATTTGCTACATTGTGACATTTTAGCACACAGTACTGGGCAATGATGACCATCATTCTTAAGTCGAAAAAAATTATTTTACAGTATAATTTATTTTTAGTCAGGGGCTTAACCCTTGTGCAACCTTTGGCAGATTTTTGTCTTTCCGATCATTTTGGCTATGTTTATGCCAATGGCATATCATGAATTCTACGATATTAAGCTTTCATTCCGAAGCCCTGGCTTCAAAATGTTTAATATTTTCCACCAGATGGCACCATTTTTCTCATAATTAGCCTAAGGAACAAATACATGCTTTTTTCCTATTTTCTGTTTGCTTTATTATAGAGCACTGCAGGCCAATTGATGCAGCTAAAAGTGTGTGGATGTGTCGGTGTGTATAAAAGAGTGTGTTTTGTATATGTGTATTGAGAAATGTATGTGTGTGAGTGCCACTGACTGCACAAAAAAATGATAATCCATAAAATCAATGTTGATGCTAATCACTGACATATCCTAGATTGTGATAGTCATTTAGTATATGTAAAGTAAATTTTTTGTGTTTTTGTTGTTTTTTTTTTACAAAAAAACTAAAACAACAATGGCATTATATAAACAAACGGGCATTTAAAGGGTTAAAATCCTGAAAATGAATGTATATTTGGTAGTTATGTTCAGGACTGATGTTGGCATGGGCGGAAATCGCGGGGGGGGGTTGTCCCCCCTAAAGTATCATTAAAATATGTGTATTGTAAATAATATAATGATATATTCTTAAAATAATTGGTTAAGATATAAAAGAATACAAATGCAATCAACAAAAAACCCCTTCAAAAATTGCTCTTGAGAATTGTTATGTTTATGTCCCCCAACATTTTGATGAAATTTTCGCCCCTGGATGTTGGGTTAAAAACATTTACTCATTGAAAGTGGAAAATAATATTAATATATAAATTATTATGGCAGCTTTTGACATGGACATATCTGTCCTAACTTTTTTTTTGTTGACTCACAAGGGTTAAGAATCCAAAGCAATTGCTGTATGACATGGGAATCCCTCATATGGGGAGCTTCTCCACAGCACTGCGTATATTTTTGCATTGATTTAGCCAGGTTGACAGTTACTCTTAATTGTGGGAGTGAAACTCAGGGTGGAGGAAACCTGGGTAATTACCTGCTGTCAAGATAATGGATGCAGCAAGCAAACATATAGCTCCAATCATGGGTGAAATTCTATGTAAACAGATGTATAAATCATCATTTGGTGGCCACTTCTCAGGCTGCACTCTCAGTAAGCAGAAACAGTGTAACAATCTATGGCTTATTGATGCTGAACTGTAAAGCCACAGCATTCCTTCCAAATTGCATCCAGGCAAAAACTTAAAGATCCAGAGGTATCATAAGCAGAATCTGCTACCAGTTCAATATTCAGCTTTCTGATATTGATGAGGGGTTTATATTATTATTTAATTACGCTCATGAGTATTTGATATAAAATAATTTAGGAATGTTCACACGTAGGCTACTGCAGTTTGATATGCAATACTCTAAAACTATTTTAGACATCTTTTAGACAGTT
Organism: Xyrauchen texanus; assembly: GCF_025860055.1. Classification (NCBI taxonomy): domain Eukaryota; kingdom Metazoa; phylum Chordata; class Actinopteri; order Cypriniformes; family Catostomidae; genus Xyrauchen; species Xyrauchen texanus. Next base: position 29,517,729 of record NC_068293.1, on the reverse strand, counting down.
TGCTTATTCTTTTAAAATTATTAATTGTATTGTAGTCTTTATGACCTCATATTGTTTGAGAGTTTACATCGAATATTTGAATATTTGAAAATTAACTTGCTATGAAGAACCATTTAAAATGAAGTATAGTTATAAATGGTCTGCACTTATATAGCGCTTTTTTAACCTTAGCAGATTTCAAAGCGCTTTACACTGTGACTCATTCACACACACACACACACACACACTCACACACCAATGATGGCAGAGCTTCCATGCAATGTGCAAGCCAGCCATTGGGAGCAACTTGGGGTTCAGTGTCTTGCCCAAGGACACTTCGGCATGTGGAGTCATGTGGGCCAGGAATCGAACCGCCAAACCTGCGATTAGTAGCCAACCTGCTCAACCACAGCCGCCCCATGTTCGGTTCGCTCAGGCACAGTACGCATCTAGTGTGATCGCTAACCGCGAATGAAACATGAATCTCGAAACATGACATCAATGATGCGACTGTTCCATTTGAACATCCAACAAACATGCCGACAAAGGGATCACCCTGGTCTAAGCTATAGGTGCAGTGTTTACTGGAAATTTGGGCAGATGAAGAGAGTACAGGAACAACTTGATTCAATACACAAGAACTCTGAGATATTTGGTACAATTTGTGACTATCTTCGTGCTTGTGGAGACCAAAGAACCATTGAGCAATTACATGACAAGCTAAAAAAACTGTGGGTTCAGTATCTGAAGGTACGGAATGCACTCTGGCAGTTCGTCAGACGAAAAGGATAAATTCCAGTGGTACGATGCTGTCGACAATTAGTCATGTGAGAGGGCAGTGTGTCACCATGCCCCCAAATGACTCAAAATAAGCCACAACGTAAGTAACATTACAACAATGGACTCCATTGTGCTGTGCGAGAGCGCTTTTCTTCCTGTTTTCTTCAAAATAAGTGTGCTCAGGCCCGGAACGTTAAGTGCAATGTCAGTGCAGGCCAGCGGGGTAGTGGGGTGGGGGACAATCTTGCTTGGGCACGGTACAAGGCAACCAGGCCTAGTGTGAGTACGCCCTTAGTTTCACCACAAGACTTGCTAGCAGATTCAGTGTTATTTCAGGTGCTATATAGTGGAGCTAAAGCCTTGGGGGATGAAACACAAAAGCCACTATATAAAACCTTGATTCTTCAAGTCTGTTTTTGCACATTTGTGTCACTTAAGTACCCTGGACTGTAATCATGATTGATAATTTCTTCAATACACATGGGCTTGTGTTTAGTGTTGTACAACAAACAGGCATCTGTCAATGTTTGGCAATGAACTAATGTCAACAAAACAAAGAAAAGATAGAAAATTAAGAATTTTACGACATTCCTTTGTGGATTAAATGTGTACTTTGTACTTATGTGTACTATTTTTAACCCAAGGACAGCCATTACAAACAAAGTGATTTGTTTTTCTATTTTAAAAAGAGAAAGAGTTATATTATACTCAACATGTAGCTGGAACATGGTGGTGGAAATAATTTAAAAAACAAGGGCACAGAAGACTGGGCCCATTAAAGTTAAATTATCACCTCACTCAGTGTTAAAAGACTATTATTATTACCGCACTTCACTTTCTTATTCAGCGGGGAACAATGGAAATACAACAGCACTAGTTCTGATTCATCTATTAAGACTTTTTTCTTTCTAACTTGACAGCATGTACAGGCCAGTGCCACTAAGCAGACTGTAAGCTGTATAATATTGTGGTATAATAAGCCTAATAACAAAATATACCATGGTAACCACAATACCATCAATTCTAAAATTCATGCTACTAGTGTAAAACAATATTACATTAAAATGATATCAAACACTGTCAGAATCTCAATTTTTTATTTTGTTTAATTTATTTTTTACAACAGTGCTAGCTGATGCTAAGTTAACACAGTTTTACTGCAGTAACAATTACTATAGTAACTATGGTATTATGGAAATTATGGTTACTATGACAATTTGGGGAACAATCTGGATATAGTGAAACAGACAATTCAAGCTAAATACAGGTGAAACTCGAAAAATTAGAATATCGTGCAAAAGTTCATTAATTTCAGTAATTCAACTTAAAAGGTGAAACTAATATATTATATAGACTCATTACAAGCAAAGTAAGATATTTCAAGCCTTTATTTGATATAATTTAGATGATTATGGCTTACAGCTTATGAAAACCCCAAATTCAGAATCTCCGAAAATTAGAATATTGTGAAAAGGTTCAGTATTGTAGGCTCAAAGTGTCACACTCTAATCAGCTAAACACCTGCAAAGGGTTCCTGAGCCTTTAAATGGTCTCTCAGTCTGGTTCAGTTGAATTCACAATCATGGGATAGACTGCTGACCTGACAGTTGTGCAGAAAACCATCATTGACACCCTCCACAAGGAGGGAAAGCCTCAAAAGGTAATTGCAAAAGAAGTTGGATGTTCTCAAAGTGCTGTATCAAAGCACATCAATAGAAAGTTAAGTGGAAGGGAAAAGTGTGGAAGAAAAAGGTGCACAAGCAGCAGGGATGACCGTAGCCTGGAGAGGATTGTCAGGAAAAGGCCATTCAAATGTGTGGGGAGCTTCACAAGGAGTGGACTGAGGCTGGAGTTACTGCATCAAGAGCCACCACACACAGACGGGTCCTGGACATGGGCTTCAAATGTCAAACGTCTTACCTGGGCTAAAGAAAAAAGAACTGGTCTGTTGCTCAGTGGTCCAAAGTCCTCTTTTCTGATGAGAGCAAATTTTGCATCTCATTTGGAAACCAAGGTCCCAGAGTCTGGAGGAAGAATGGAGAGGCACACAATCCAAGATGCTTGAAGTCCAGTGTGAAGTTTCCACAGTCTGTGTTGGTTTGGGGAGCCATGTCATCGGCTGGTGTTGGTCCACTGTGCTTTATTAAGTCCAGAGTCAATGCAGTCGCTCTACCGGGACATTTTAGAGCACTTCATGCTTCCTTCAGCAGACAAGCTTTATGGAGATGCTGACTTCATTTTCCAGCAGGACTTGGCACCTGCCCACACTGCCAAAAGTACCAAAACCTGGTTCAATGACCATGGTATTACTGTGCTTGATTGGCCAGCAAACTCGCCTGACCTGAACCCCATAGAGAATCTATGGGGCATTGCCAAGAGAAAGATGAGAGGCATGAGACCAAACAATGCAGAAGAGCTGAAGGCCGCTATTGAAGCATCTTGGTTTCCATAACACCTCAGCAGTGCCACAGGCTGATAACATCCATGCCACGCCGCATTGAGGCAGTAATTAATGCAAAAGGGGCCCAAACCAAGTACTGAGTACATATGCATGATTATACTTTTCAGAGGGCCGACATTTCTGTATTTAAAATCCTTTTTTTTTATTGATTTCATGTAATATTCTAATTTTCTGAGATTCTGAATTTGGGGTTTTCATAAGTTGTAAGCCATAATCATCAAAATTCTATCAAATACAGGCTTGAAATATCTTACTTTGCTTGTAATGAGTCTATATAATATATTAGTTTCACCTTTTAAGTTGAATTACTGAAATTAATGAACTTTTGCACGATATTCTAATTTTTCGAGTTTCACCTGTATTTAGCTTGAATTGTCTGTTTCACTATATCCAGTTCATCCACAGAAGGAGAAATCAATGACTCACAGCACTGTCAAAATCCATTGTTTTTCTTGTGTATTTTTGGTGAATTTGTGTTGTTATCTGTGCAAAGTGCAAAGCATCTGAAGTATGTAACATCAATTATCATGGAAAAAGCTCATCCGGAAATGTACTGCTATTTACTTGCCTGTGAATGCTCACAAGTTGAAAATTATACCACATGACAGAAACATTAAGAGTAGTATGGTAGTATGCCATTCTGAAATCAACTAGTCGTTATTTCTGTGCCTCGATTGCCACAGAAATTACACACTTCACCTTTAAGAGTTCTTTTCCCTACTACTGTATGTGACCCATCAATTTAACACCTCTGAACTGTGAAAAAGGTGCCATTGGAACCCACTTTGGTACAGATCTCATGTGGATAGATACTAGACTTAATTACCTCTGCCAAAGCAGGGCAGGTTGGAAGTTCCCCGACACTTCTTATGACTGGCCTCTACAGACAGTGAACAGGAAAGAGGATGATTACATTTCTTTCCGGCCCAGCCATCCTTGCAGTCACATCTGCCACAGTTACACTGGCCGTGACCTTTAAACAAACATAGAGCAAGATTTAATGTCAGATCAGCTGAAACTCTGCATGAAGCTGCTGTGGATATGGGCAAAGATAATACATCAGTGGTGGTTGTGTTTGTGTATGCACATGTCTGTTCATAGACTCAGGGTCAAAGTGCACAGCTCCTGAACATAAAATCAAAAGCAAATTGTCAACGCAGTTCTCAGAGGCAAACATAAGATCACAACTGAGCATAGTGACTGGCAATAATTCAGCACCCATGGTTTCGGAGGTATTTTTTCTCCAAGGAATTTCGAATTATTCTTCGACAAAGAGTTCTAAGCCATGAACCATCCAGCTCCAAGATGAAACACAGCATTAAAATAAAAATAAAAAGTATATGAAAATTAGAAATAAAAGACAAAGGTACAAGACTGTATACCCAACTTCTTTTAAGAGGGAATGAGCATCAATCTTATGAAGCATTGTGAATTAAATAATTTAAGATTTAAAAATGGCAGTAAAAATGTTTACTATTGATTTATAGACATTGTTTAGAAGTACTGTATAAAAGCAAAAATGTTTAACTTTAAATTTAATCCAAAATATTCAGATATACCCAAATATGTAAGTAGTTTGAATAATGAAGTTAAAATGACAGGTCTGTATTGAAGTGTTTGTAAGTTATTATTAAAAATCAGTTTCCATATAGAGCAAATTAATGGGATTTTTACTTGCTGTGCTCTATTGAACAGAGCTGAATATGGCTGAAAAGTTATTCCTCAGCATTAGAAACAGATGTTGAAATGTTTCAACTTTATCTGTTGTTCCTGAGCTCAAGATAATCTCTGTGGCCTGTGTTTATGATAGATCGGGTATATAGGTGGAGTGAAGGGATGTAGAATATTTCCACCCTACCCTCTTTAACAGCAACAGCAAGTATTTTCACTGCTGGAATTTGGAATGTGAGCTACTTCCTTTTCTGATGGCTTGATAATGCCAAACTGGCTTTGAACATTAACAACCTCCTTTCTTGAGGCGATCGACAAAAACACTGACAAAGTGACTTGTGGGATACAAAATGTATATATACACAATCAAAATTAAATAAAAAGAATAACCTTGTCAGAAATGTTTGAAGTTAATAAATAATGCCAATATGAAAAGACTGTTTCACCTGAACAGAAATCATCAGAGTATCTGTCGTACATGGCGTGGCAACTTCTCTCGTCACATTCGCATGTCTCTCCATGGATGTCGCCCCAGTCTCCTGAGGGATCCACGTCATAGCAGGTGCACTCACCACATACACAGATTCCTACAAAAAGAGGTCAAAGTATGGTATAGCTTCCACTCTTTTACATTGTGTCTCAGACAACTAAAGCTAATGCAAACCTGCAAAATACAATTCATCTTACATTCTTGGATTTAACTAAAGATTTAAGCATAACCATCCAAGATAAAAGTGAAGTGTGTAATTTATTTTCCACTAGTGTCACTAATCAGAATTGCAAAAATATTGTTTTGAAACAGGTACAGAACACTTCATCTGTCTGCCACTGGTTGCACACACAGATGGTTCCACCCCAAACTCATGTTATTGGAAGAATTGCTATGGTGCACTGACGCACTGGTTTGTATGCCCAAAAAAAACTAAAATGGTTTCAGGGAAATGGATTACTTACAATTGAACACGCCTAACTCCATCACCTGGCATTGGTGCTTAAAATGTCTGGGTTCCCCACAGCGCCAGTTGACTGGCCCAGGCTTTCCCCCTGCACCCCTAGCATCGGAGTCACCAGCCTGTGGGCAGGGAGGCGACAGAGACAGGGAGAGGAAGCCAGCAGGTTAGGGAAACCCAGAGAATGGGGCGCCGGCTTTGATGGCATGCAGCCCTGTTTCCGGTGTGCAGGTACAAGAAAAGGGGAAGAGAAGGAGGAAGGACGAGAGAAGAGAAAGCTAGAGCTCGTGGGCCCCCGTAAACGCTGCAAAATGGTCCTCAGCCAGCTGTATTGCTTCCTTCAGCGATGCCAGGTGGTGGCACTGGACCCACTCAGCTGTTCCTTTTGGTAGCCTGCTGACGAACTTTTCCAGTACTACAAGATCGATAACAGTTTCGGCGTTGCAATCCTCTGCCAAAGAGCTGTGCTTCCCCAGACAGCAAGGGTAGCAATCGGGCTGCCCCCATGCTTCAGCTGCTAGTTCAAAAAGTTCAATGAATACTTCGGGTTCATCTTGCGGCCCCATCTTTGTGAGAGTGATGTGGGTTGTGGCCATAGCTGCAGCTGGAGTACTCCCCTGGGCCATCAGGCTCAGTAATACCTGTCGGGCCTCTGCCTAGGCTTGGAGCAGGACCTGGAAATGCTATCCCTGCTCCGCACATAGGTCCAAGAGGGCTTGATGCTGCATCTGGTGGTTACCGCCAAGAATCTTGATGACTTCAGCTAATGGCGAGGACTCCATGACTGCTTTTCTTCCTGGATTTCGGCACCACTGTAACATGTTCTTGTCACTCTTCAGAAATGAGGAAGTGGGAGCCAACGAATTTCCTCCTCCTTTCAACATTTATTTTTAAAGAACTTTTCAGTGTAACAATGAAAAATTTCCTTGTGAACAAAAACACACAACTCCAACGTGCGTCACTCTTCTCCCCTGTGGCTCTCAGCTCCCTTTTATCTCTCTGTCGCCTCTCACTGCAACACAGAACAGCTATTAGTAAAATTGCCCACAAGTGTAACTCCTTACCACTCTCATCTCCCTGTCTCCCTCTCCATTTACAAGTCGGCACTACATAAAAACCACATGATGCTACATATATAACTTTTCAGAAAATCTCAGGTAAGCCCATCTTCTAGCTGTTGTAATATAGGTTCAAACTGTTTTGCATGTGTGAGCAGGTGGATTAGTTAGCTGCACAGCACTATAATTGAAGTGATGCTGAAGAGTAAGTCAAATTTCTCTTGGGGGTAAAATCCTCTCGAGCCCAGCTGACAGAAAAGGGGCCATAAATGGCAGAGATGGATGAGGATGCTTATTCCCTGTCCCAGCTAATGCTGGGTGACAGTAATGGCAACAGAGCCGCAGGAAACACCTCCACTCTGATGAAGCCAAGCCAGGCCAGTTGCAGCACAACTGGAAATACTGTTTTCTCCAAGTCTGCTGGTGTCCTGCAAGCAGAGGCTAGACCACTGCTGCTATGCCCATTTTCAATCAATGTCCTCATTTGAATATAGACCTTATGCACATTGCACATTATTTAACAGTAATGTATCCACTTGCAAGTGCTTAAATTAATGGTATGGGCATTATTATAACAGTCATGCATATAAGAGTGTCTTGCTGCTTATTTTGTGGCCCTTACGCAGAGGAAGGCAACTACAATGGCCCAGTCTTCCATAACCTCGAGACATGGCACACTTGTATAAACTTGGCAAAACGGAGACTTTGTTGAAGGGATAGTGGATGGTAACTGAGGGTAACATTCTCCTTATGTATTCCACAGAAGAAAGAATGTCAAATGGGTTTTGGAACAACATGAGGGTGAGTAAATTATGACATAATTGTTAGTTTTGGTGAACCATTCCTTTAAGTTAGTCAGAGCATTCTTGCTGTCTATTTTTTTTATGAAACTGTCCAATGCATTTGATACAGTCAACCATCAGCTACAAATCTCTGCACTAACAAAATTAGCCTATCTGTTATTTCCTGGTATGCATATTAGCATCTTCACCACTCCTCTACATCTAAACCAAAAGTGATTGTTCGTCTCTCTCAATTTCTTTAGAAGGAAGATCTCTCACCAAACTTAAGTTATATATTGGTTCAAATATGGCAACACGCTTCTTGCTAGTCTGGCTATATCATATGACCTCTTGAGTTCATCAAAATTGTTGCTGAATTGTGGTTGACTTCAGACATTTTGATGTCAAACGTTTTCAGGCCTTTCTTTGGCATCCCACAGCAGCCAGAAAAATAACTCTTAAGAACACACATCTGGCAATAGCCCTATTTGGACAGCAATTGTTTCTAAAAGTGACATCTGTAAAAGTACATTTTCATGGCTCCTCTGTGATGAAACTCATGTGTTCGGATGACAATTAAATCATGGGAGATGAACAAGACTTTTTGTAGATCACATGATTGCAGTTGAACTTGTTATTTGGAAAATTCATCATTCCACATTCTGTGTCCTCTGTATTTGCGATTAAATATGTTTGGAATTATGCTAAAGTGAAAATAAAAAATGTAAAGCATGAGTGAACCGTGCTGCATACATTTACAGTGTATATTTTCACATACAGAGCTAGCAGAAATTATTGCGAAGGGCAATTAAATGAATCAAGAAATTGTAGGGACAAGACTGTTTATCAGCGCAGCCAAAAAAATCTGTCAATGGGGGTACGCATGTTTCGTGACCTGCATCACCTCAATTGCGCTGCTTGCACATTCTCTCCTAAGCAAACGTATGGAGATATAGATGCTGCACATATCAAGGACTGTAAAGATAGTTAAAATGAAATTGGAGGAGCTATGATAAAAAACATTTTCTTATGTTTCATCTATTAAAATGACAGACATAATTTGGAATTATCTGTCAGTGTTTAAAAAGTGGAGGTGGAAATTAAAACTTTCAAACAAGATAGACATTAACCTGGCAACTTTTCTGGGACTACTTGACCCATATAAATGGGTAGTTATGCCATTATTCCAAAAGGTCTTTAATGTAGCTTGGTATGGTTGTATTTCAAAAAATCAAGGGCAAGCTATTTCATGTATTGAGAGGTTGACGGACTAAAAGAGGCTGTCATTTCACACAAAAGCAGTGATCCACAGAGACCTGCCATTCACAGAACTGAACATATAATTGAAGGTTATAAACAGAATACAAAATTCTGAGAATGAGGATGGATATCTTAAAAGTTGCCAAAATAATAGATATTTTTTGCCATGTGGACTGGAATAGGCCAAGGCACTTAAAGATCAATCATCGCACATTTTCACATTTCTTGGTTGACAGAATTATAAAACTAATACTTTGTAAAATTCAAATCAATGTGCTAGGAAATTAGATTAATGGCTTTTTACAGTTAATATGCTATAGTTATGTCACTGCCAAGAACCATGATTTGCTATTTGCTACAAGATATAGAGTATAATATTTTTGGTCCGTTTTCCCACAAAAGAAATATTGTAAATTTGAAATGGATATCTGCTAAAAGTGAATTTTTTCAACATTTGGGGTACATTTAAATGGCCTCGAAGCAAACATACACTAAAAGCCACAAAACTTAAATTTTGATTTCATATGGTCTTAAAGAATAAAAAAAAGTTCAAGCTTATGGATCAACCCTTTTGGGGTTTGAACCCGTTTATATCCCCATCTCTTTAACCAGTAGGCTACACCATCTCCTTATGCAACTTTTACAGGCTGTTGCAAAGAGTGACTTTAAAAGTATAGGTACATAATTAGTTTGAAGTTACTTTTTATGTTACCATGCAGCTGTCTCTACTTTTTTTATTCACTCTGCTTTATGCTTAGACTTCCACTCAGAGGACCTTGGTCTGGTTTGCATGACCAAGGATACCGACGGCTTAGAGATAGAGGGCCAAGGCACTTAAAGATCAATCATCGCACATTTTCACATTTCTTGGTTGACAGAATTATAAAACTAATACTTTGTAAAATTCAAATCAATGTGCTAGGAAATTAGATTAATGGCTTTTTACAGTTAATATGCTATAGTTATGTCACTGCCAAGAACCATGATTTGCTATTTGCTACAAGATATAGAGTATAATATTCCGCCTCAAGCAGAACACAAATTTGCTGATAAAAATGTGTCTAGCCAGTTATATAGACAAGCATGCCGAAGGCCATGAGAGCGTGTACATTTTCCATGAGAGAGTGTTTCTTTTGGTAAAATTTAGCATTTCCATCATTACCTCAATTTGTAGTCCAAACCAGAAGGCTGACTGACTGGCATTTCCAATGTGTTTGTAGTATAGCTAGCTAGAATAGCTAACAAGTTGCTATATAAGGACTCCAACTATCACAAGGATGTGAGTTTACATGCTTGACAAATCGACAACCTTTGTAATCCTTATATAGCAACTTGTAAACAACTTACTGTGTGTTTTATAGTGGTTTCCAAATTCACATTTGAGTTATGACAGTGTATAATTTATATTGTAGAACACAACCTGAAAGTCTTTTCAAATAATATAAATGACAGACCTTGTTACTTATTAATCGAAATCCGCTGTTCGAAAAAACAAAAACAAAAAAAAAATCAATTCCATAAGGAATGCAATAAAACAAATTTCTTCTGGATTTTAGCAGCTCTATACTGTTCGTTTCAGAGACAAATGTTGAGTCCCCGCTATCTGATGCATAAAAAATGGTGTTGTTAAATATAATGAGTTGTTACGGTCTGTGTGCAGAATACTTCACCACCGTCAGTTGTTCAGGTGTGAGGTTGAGTTTATACTGTGTTCCAATTCACCCTACAGCTGTAATAGATTTCAGAGAGGCTCCCTAGAGATTTACCAGCAAAATGAGAACCAAATATTTTTTGACAGCCTGATGAATCTTAATGGAGACTGCATTGTCCCACTCTCATTTGCGTTTGTCGGGTGAAATTACTTGTGCTGTTGTTGGTCAATATGGGACAATTAGACTTATTTCTGTGCAGGAAAACCCCTAAAACTAAATTCTAAGTTGATTGCTGGAACATTATTAAAACTTTTAAAGGGATAGCTCTCATAATTTACTTACCCTCATGCCATCCCAGATGTGGATGTCTATCGTTCCTCTGCAGAACACAAACAAATATTTTTAGAAGAATATTTCAGCTCTGAAGGTCCATAAGTACATAAGGACAGCATAAAGGTAATCACTCCAGTGGTTAAATCCATGTCTTCAGAAGCAAATTTATATGTGGGGGTGAGAAACAGATCTATAGTTAAGTACTTTTTTTACTATAAATCTCCACCTTTGACCAGCACCAACCAAGGTGGCTAAATGTGAAAGTGGAATTTGGAAGTGAAAGTGTTGATTTACAGTAAAAAAGGACTTACATATAGATTTTTTCTCACCAACACCTATCATATCTCTTCTGAATATATGGATTTAACCAAAGGATTTGTTGGTTAACCTTTCTGCTGCATTTAAGTGCTTTGTGGAACTTCTGAGTTCCCTGTTCTCCGTCCATCAGGGAACGGAGGTTACATACGTAACCTAGACGTTCCCCTTCTGTTGCTCACTTCGACGTTGTGTTTAAGAAGCGACACTAGGGGTCTCTCTTGAGCGCCGAATATGCCTCTGATCTATGAAAAAAGGCCAATGAGAAGCAGGCAGACAGTATTTGCATACCCCCCTCTGACGCTTTGCCTGCGGTTGGATCTACGGCGCACTTCAGTGGATTTTCTCCTTCTCTGCACGGCAGTGCAGTTTGCCCCTGGGCGCTTCAACAGTGCAAAAAAATTAAGAGTTTATTTAAAAGAGTGATTTTCTCTGTAAAAGAGTATTTTCCTCTAAAGAGCATTAAACAGCGGCGTTGAACGTCCTTTTCAGGACGTGTCTTTATAAAGATGCCTTTCCGCCCCTGTGTAGTTCCTGGATGCGGTAGAGTGCTCTCCACTTCAGATGGCCACAGGCGTTGTCTTGTGTGTCTGGGCTGCGATCACACCGAAGCAGCGTTTGTGGATGGACCCTCCGTCCTCCCCACAGCCATCATGGTTGGATGACTGGTTCCTGGGGCCTCCATGCCGCTCACAGCCATGCCCCCCCCCCCCCCCCGATCCCGTTTTTCCCGGAAGTGCATGATGAGCTGACGTCTTCATGGAAGGCACCCCTCTCCATGCATCACAAAGCCACCCGCTCATCCGCTTACGCCACCCTCGACGGCGGAACGGCCCATGGGTACACAGCGATTCCCCAGGTGGACAGGGCTGTTGCGCTCCACCTGTGCCCTGAGAACCCTACCACCTGGCGGGGTCGCCCTGTGCTCTCCTCCAAGGCCTGTAGGACAACGTCTTCACTGACTGCCAAAGCCTACAGCGCCAGCGGACATGCCACTTCCGCCCTGCATGCCATGGCCCTCCTGCAAGTACACCAGGCCAAGGCACTTAAAGATCTGCACGGGGGTAGCCCTGATCCCGACGTGCAGCAGGAACTGCGCTCAGCGACCGACCTCGTCCTCAGAGCCACGAAGGTCACGGCGCAGTCACTCGGGCAGGCGATGGCCACCTGTAATCTGTGGCTGAACTTGGTCGAGATGCGTGAGACCGACAAAGTGCGCTTCCTCAATGCCCCTGTCGTCCATCCATGACGCGGACCCTCCGCCCTCAGCCCCACATCTGTTCCCAGGCCTTCCGGTTCTGACGAGTCCAGAGGACGCCTCTACCGGACCTCCTCCTCAGTCACTAACCCGACCCTGCCGGGAGCGCAGAGCAAGGTAAATGCTTTGAGTACTTTCTCAGCGCCAGAGGCTCGTTCGAGCCCTTGCCTCCCAACGCCATACTACCTGTTCCGCTGCAAAGCCCCGCCGGATATGTCAAAAATAATCGGCCCCTTGATGCCTCTAGCACGGAGCTTGGATGCATGGCTTTCACTTCCCAACCCGTCACGCTAGCTGGCCCGGACCATCTGACTTGGTTACGCAATTCAGTTTGCCAGGCCTCCGCCCCCCCTTCGCGGGCATCCACTTTACCGCAGTACACGGCGAGCATGCCAAATCCCTGCGCGCTGAAATCGCTACTCTCTTACTCAAAGACGCGATAGAGCCTGTCCCTCCAACAGAGATGAAGAAGGGTTTCTATAGCCCTTACTTCATCGTACTGGTGAACTCAACCTATTTTCCCACTTTTATACCCGTATGTCCGGGGGCGGGGTATGCAAATTCTGTCTGCCTACTTCTCATTGGCCTTTTTTCATAGATCAGAGGCATATTCGGCGCTCAAGAGAGACCCTTAGTGTCGCTTCCGCGACACAATGTCTCGTACCCTCCATCAGTGAACAGAGGTTACATACGTAACCTAGACGTTCTGACTTGCATTTAATGAACCAGCAAAGCTGAAATATTGATCTAAAAATCTTTGTTTGTGTTTTGCAAAATAACACATCTGGGAAGGCATGAGGTTGAGTAAATTATGAGAAAATTTAAATTTTTTGGTGAAATATTGGATATGTCGTATGAGTACGATAAATGTTTGCACAAAGACAGACCTCTGTTGCTGCAGATCTTGCCATCTGGAGATGTGCATCTCCGTTTACTCTCCCATGGGCTGATGTCACACTGGAATTCACATTTATCTCCATGCCAACCAGCCGAGCAGTAACAGTTTCCACAGTAACACTTTCCATGGCCTGCAACCACAAATGGAGGGTGAGTGAGGAGAGAAATCCAGTTCCTGGTCTTTTTCAAAAATAACTTTCAAAATCATCACAGACAAATTATGGCCATGTCATTTTGTGAATTAGGCTGCTTTTAAAGACAGTTCTAAAGGGCATATTTAAAACCTATTAACCAAATCTTATGAAACATTTTAATGGGTGTATTTCACATAATAACACACCACTGAAAAGTGTCATTTTTTTCAAAACTGAAATGACAGATTATTGATTAAAGTGGACTGGCTGTTGATTCAGTGGCTTCTGGACAAAAGGAATAAGGAACATTCATTATATGAAAGAGCAACATCATCTATTTTGCAATTAATTCCCCAAATTAATTTAGCAAAAGGTGACATGAAATCCTTTTCATAACCTCCTCAGAAATGACTAGATTTGTAATAAAAGTAATAAAAGGGCCCAGTAATGAATAAGGAACAGTTACCTCTAGTTACAACACACATCAGTTGAGTATGAAGATACATAGCAAGAAACATACTTTACGCATTTAAGCAAACATAGACCTGAGTGCTAGGCCAAGGCATTCGCAACACGTGGTCCATTGACCATACTAGCTTGTATTCTTGCATTACCGTGGCATTAACCACCCTCTGTGCTCAAAGGGGTGATGGAGTTACATTGAAAAGTATGTGCCATAAAACCATATGTGTTATTCTTCAGGTAAGTTGCTATAAATGTATTGACTTTAACTTACTTGCTCAGTAATGTTCTCTTCAAACTGTTGCCATGACATTTCTTGAAAAAGCAAACTCACCATAGAAATGGACAGTTCATACACTGATGTGTGTGGCAACATTGAGAATGCAAAACACACTTGCAGTCTGATACATTTTGGAATGCAATGAAGCACAAAATCAAGCTTGTTTAACTAGAAGTACTTGCTAGAAGAACTTTTCAAGCAAAACATTTAACAAAAAGAACTATGTTAGATATACAATTCAAATTGAAGACAAAAGTAAATAAATCAGCTCTTTTAACTAAAAGGTGGGATGTCCATTCCTACAGTTACCAAATTGAATGTAGTGATGTCTACCATTCATTTTTCTACAAGTCTGTTTCCTTCTCCGTCTCTGGGGTACTTACTTCATACATCCACTAGAAATGTCTTTGGTACAAGTTTGCTAAATGTTATGGCATTTGTAGATGCCACTTAGTTTCATGTTATATCATCCAATTTAAGTCATCCATTTGTAAGTGTGGCCACAGTGGATCAAAGCACAGGTCACACAGCCATACCTCCACAAACTTCTCCAGACTCTTCATCCAAACACTCGCTGTCATCACACTCGCAGTAGCGTCCACTGATCAAGCCCTTCCCGTCGGGATTATGGCACATGCAGCTCCCACAGTGACAGGTGCCTGTCAGAAACATCAATGTCAGAATCCAGAGACCTTATGCTGTCACCCTGCTCCACAGCACCACACTACTGCATCCACTCTCTTACATAAAAAGATATGTACACTTTCACAATCACACGTGAAAGCCACATAACCTAACATTTACATTCAGGTCAGCGTACAGGTGAAGTACAGGGTTTGGGACAAGGTATGAAATGCAAGCAAGCTGCTGTTTTCTATGGGGATTTTCTTGGCCTCTAAAACGTGGAAAACATGTTTTGACAAATGAGCACCATATAACTTTAAATTTAGATTTATGTATAAACAAATATGCAGACATGGTTCATTATTGATAAGGATTAAAAAAAATCAGTACATTATTGCATTTCCCGAATCCAACAAAGTTTTGTCAGACCATTTACCAAAAATCCAAAATGAATACACAATGAAAGTCAATTGGGTCATTTATTGGGTTCTCAACAGGTTTGTCACAGGTATGTACTGAGGTCGCAGAAGGCAGACAAAGAAATAAAAGGGCTAAATGCACATAATAAAATGCAACCAACCAAGTAATTGTACACAGTTAGGTTACCAAAATATATAGGCCTATCAACTTACAATTATATATATTTTTGTTGGCATCAAAGGCAGTCTTTATAATCAAAATCTACTGTATTTTTGTTAAAGTTTGTTTTTTACTTAGTAGAAGCTGTCCAAATTATTGTAATTGTAGACAGATGCCAACGTTCACAATAAACTTGACAACCCATTGTGTCTAAAACTAAACAAGCTAAAAGAAAATAGGACCCAGTGTACATTTTAGTAAATGCAGGTTCACTTGAAATTAGGATAAACACAGGTCGACCAACCAACAAAGACAGATAGACAGATAGACAGAGGATAGGATAATAAGAAATTCTACATCACAGCTCTGACATGGAGACAATGTTATTGTCTAAGGTGCTTAATATAATAAGAAATATAAAACATCTTACCTGCATTGGAGCAAACTACACCCTGGTCATTGCGGCAGAGGTCTTTACTAGATTTAGCAGAGAGGGAACATTCCTCCTGATATTGGCAGGATTCCCCAAACCAATCCTCATCGCAGAAACACTTTCCACAGTTGCATATCCCATGATCTGTAGAGGCAACACATACACAAAATACATTTATTGATTGCTTTATGTAACATGTGGTCAGGATAAAGACCCACAATGTAAAAAGTAAATGGCTGGAAGTGATATTATGTTGGAGGAGCCAATGAGCTCAATAGGAGATCGATTTTGTGATTAGTAACACATTTGTAAGGTGTTTGGAAAGGGGTGAAGGACAGGGTGATGTGCAAGTCATTAACATTCTTCACGCACTCATGCTTACAAAGGAAACCCTGTGAAAGAAGGGGGTGGGGGTTAGCAAGGAGTTATGTGTGATTCACACATGTGTTTAAGGTGTTAAAGATTTCTCTTTGTTTCTTTCTGCACCATAAACATTTTCCCAATTTTTCAGTGTTTCCCAACCTTTTTTTGCCATGGCACACGACTACCCCACATAGGCTAACCATCGTCAATAGTTTTCTTTTTTAAGAACTTGTCCATGTTTTCTGTCCATCTTAGTAGCATGTTCACTTATAATGTTTGAAATTTGGCTATGCAGAAGAAAAAAAAAAGTCACATGGGTAGGCTATGCTGTGTAAGGTCACTGGTGGCAAGAGCACTAATTGGGTAATGAAAAACAACAAATTTGCTTCTTTTATAATTTGTAGGTTTGTTCTTGCAATGCCACAATATTTACAGGGATGCAAACTCATGAGGGGTGAAAAAGGTAAGACAATCACTGGTCCACAATTTTTTTTTCTGGGGATATTTTTTTAAATAAGCTAAAAGCACCAATTCCAGCTATTTTAGTGATTAAAGTTTATTCAATAATAATAGTCTAATAATAGTGAGTTTCAATAAAGTCCTTACCTTCCCCTTTATTAAAACTTGCATGGCTTCAAATCCTGACTTCAGTATAAGAATTATAAACACAAAGCAGATCTATGGTTTCCTACATTAGCCTATTTAAACTGCTGAGAATTGCTATTATCAGAAAAGACCACATTTATAGACAAATAATAATAATTTTGAGTTTCAATAATGTTCTTTCGTCATTGTAAAGCACATTTCATGTGAGTTGAGTCGAGGCGTCAACGCTCCGTTCAATACCAGCGTCAATCGCTGCAATTGCCGCATCACCCTCCACATGACAAGAGTTGCAGAAAGCATCACAGAGAGGTGATTTAACGAGTTTGCCATGTAAAAAATTGGGAGATGTGCACAATAAACATTGAAAACATGGCTTTTTCGTTAGAGCAGCCCATCCAGCCCAATTTAGCAACCTACGTCTAATGTATAATTAGGGTGGGACAACCTGTTTTTTTGAGCAGTGGAAGATGGGGGAGTGTTTGGGAAACCAGTTTTTACAGTATATTGTAATTCAATTTGGTGCTACTAGTTGCAAATAGACACTTAACTTTTAATAAGCAGTTTAGGTTAAATCATTAAGTCCTGTAGAGCCCTCTGGTCTGTACAAGTACAAAATCGGGATCAGTACAGTATATTTAACTTTAATGCTTCTGAAACTATGACACACTTCTAGACAGACAAAAAGGAATTTAACACCATGTAATCAAAGACAGTCCTGCAATCTCAAAACCTACAGCTGACAAAGGCATTCTGAGTATAGCCTACTGTACACTGTCAAATGCAATGTCTGGTACAGTAGTTTATTTCACCTAAGCTCATCCTTCTAGATTACACAAGCTCCCCATCTGTCGCTCACTTCGACGTTGTGTCGAAGAAGCGACACAGGGGTCTCTTTTGAACGCCGAATATACCTCTGATCTATGAAAAAAGGCCAATGAGAAGTTGGCGGACAGAATTTGCATGTCCCGCCCCCAGACATACGGGTATAAAGGCGGGGAAATGCGTCTGTTTCATTCAGAAATTTTCTTTGGAGTGGATGGTCGTGCAAGCAGCGAGCTGCGAGTCACACACACCTGTTCCTCTTCTGGATCTACGGCGCACATCAGCGGCTTTCTCCTTCTCTGCACGGCAGTTCAGTTTGCCCCTGGGCACTTCGACAGCGCAAACTTAAAAGTTTAAAAGAGTGATTTTCTCTAAAAGTGTATTTTACATTTACATTTATGCATTTGGCAGAAGCTTTTATCCAAAGCGACTTACATTGCACTTATTACAGGGACAATCCCCCTGGAGCAACCTGGAGTTAAGTGCCTTGCTCAAGGGCCCAACAGTGGCATCTTGGTGGTGCTGGGGCTTGAACCCCCGACCTTCTGGTCAGTAACCCTGAGCCTCAACCACTGAGCCACCACTGCCCCCGTTTTCCTCTAAAGAGCATTACACAGCGGCGTTGAACGTCCTTTTCAGGACGCGTCTTTATAAAGATGCCTTTCTGCCCCTGTGTAGTTCCTGGATGCGGTAGAGTGCTCTCCGCTTCAGACGGCTGAGATCAAACCGAGGCAGCGTTTGTGGATGGTTCATATTCTCACTGCGAGAACATGACCATGGCAACGTTGTGGTCGCGGCTTTCCTTGAACCGAAGGAACGCCACTCCAGCCGACCCTCGCATTGCTCCTTCTTTCCACGGGATTGAGGATGACGCGGCTGGCGATGGAGGAGATCTGGGGGTGGCAGCGGGCTCGGTTTCACCGAGTACGTCCCAGCGAACCTCCCACCCCCCGGCATGCTCGTTGACTTCCGTCCGGGCTCGAGGCAACAGCGGCTCGCCTCACAGCCAGCCTGTCTATCCTCTAGAGCCCGGAGACCGGTCCGGTATCTGACGCGGATGACTCATCTGGGCTGCCGCCTTCGGGCCAGCACACCCAGGCTGAGAGTGACCCACGGGTACACGGCGATTCCCCAGGTGGATAGGGCGGTTGCGTTCCACCTATGCCCCGAGAACGCCGCCACCTGGCGGGGTCGCCCTGTGCTTCCCTCCAAGGCCTGTAGGATAACGTCGTCATTGACCACTAAAGCCTACAGCGCCACCGGACAGGCTGCTTCCGCCCAGCATGCCACGGTCCTCCTGCAAGTCCGCCAGGCCAAGGCACTTAAAGATCTGCACGAGGGTAGTCCTGATTCCGACGTGCTGCAGGAAATATGCTCAGTGACCAACCTCGCCCTAAGGGCCACGAAGGCCACAGCGCAGTCACTTGGGCAGGCGATGGCCACTCTCGTGGTTCAGGAACGTCATCTGTGGCTGAACTTGGTCGAGATGAACGAGACGGACAAGACACGCTTCCTCGACGTGCCGGTCTCCCAGTTGCTGACTGTTTTCTTTGCCCTGCGGAGGTTTTTCCCGCTAATTCAGGGCAAACACACCACTGCCCATTCTGGTATGCCCAAACAGAGGCTCCCCTCAGGGCAGACGCACTGGCACACAGCTGGCCCGCGGGGCTTCGCAAGTAAGAATTTCCTCCAGTGAGCTTTCTTGCACAGGTGCTATGCAAGGTCAGGGAGGATGAGGAATAAGTCACTCTAGTGGCTCACTACTGGCCCACTCGAGCTTGGAACTCGGACCTCGTACTCCTCACGACAGCCACTCCCTGGAAAATTGCCCTGAGGAAAGACCTACTTTCTCAGGGACGGGGCACACTCTGGCTTCCGCATCCAGACCTCTTGAACCTCCATGTCTTGTCCCTGGACAGGACGCGGAAGACCTAGCTGATCTACCACCTGCTGTCGTAGACACGATCAACCAAGCCAGAGCCCTTTCTACCAGGCAACTTTACACCCTGAAGTGGCATTTGTTCACGTATTGGTGTTCTTCCCGGGCTGAAGACCCAGTCAGGTCGGTGCTCTCCTTCCTGCAGGAGAGGTTGGAGGGGAGGCTGTCCCCATCCACCTTGAAGATGTATGTAGCTGCTATCACGGCCCACCACAAAGCAGTAGACGTAAATCCCCCGGCCATGCCTGTTCCCCTCCTGGGATCTCTCAGTGGTCCTCTCGGGCCTTCAGAGATCCCCTTCGAGCTGCTAGAATCAGTTGGACTCAGGATCCTCTCTCTAAAGACCACCCTGCTGATCACGCTTTCCTCCATCAAGAGGGTCAGGGACCTGCAGGCATTCTCTATCAGTGACAACTGCCTGGAGTTCAGTCCGGCAGACACACATGTGATCCTAAGACCGCGACCGGGCTACGTGCCCAAGGTTCCTACCACGCCCTTCAGAGATCAGGTAGTGAACCTGCAAGCGCTGCCCCAGGAGGAAGCAGACCCAGCCCCTTCGTTGCTGTGTCCGGTACGTGCTTTGCGTATCTACTTGGACCGCACGCAGAGCTTTAGATGCTCTGAGCAGCTCTTTGTCTGCTTCGTTGGACAGCGGAAAAGGGAACGCTGTCTCCAAACAAAGGCTCTCCCATTTGGTGGTGGATGCCATTTCATTGGCCTATTGCACCCAGGCCATGCCCCCCCGCGCGGGTCCGAGCTCACTCGACAAGGAGTGTTGCATCCTCGTGGGAACTGTCCAGAGGCATCTCCCTGGCAAACATATGCAGAGCAGTGGGTTGTGCAACACCTAATACCTTTACGAGATTCTACAATCTCAGGGTAGAGTCAGTCTTGTCCCGTGTTTTCTCAGGTCCGAGCCGTTAGAACTCGGTAACACGCTGACGGATTGACCGGGTGAATTGCTTGCACCTAGCACCTTTCCCTCGGCTGAGGTAATACCGTGCGCTTTTTCTCCCAGGAGTTCCCTCTTACTCGGCTCCCCGGATGACTCCTCCCTAGCCCTGTGGATCCCCAATTTGGCGGAGGAATTCGCCGACCCAATCCACTGCGGTTACTCAAATCTACCCTGTACTGGAATAGGTGCTCCACAGGTTAGGGCTCCTACGTGGACTTTCCTCCTGTGTGTAATTTCCGTGGTACGATCTCCTTACGAGTGGACCCGCATCTCCCTTCGGCAGTTCCTGCTGTCCCCCTGTCGCCGTGTCTGTAGCAACTCCTCCCTCCGAAGAGGTGGGATCTACCACTTCCCACATGTGACCTAAAACCATGTGGTGTATTTCGCCACTTTCACCTCCACCTCCCTGAGTGGGTGTGGTCTCCGCAGGGTCTTTCCCCCCTGAAAGAATAGGAAACTGGGTAAGACCTCCCACAATGCGTGTAAGTGCCCCAGCCGTTTTGCTCTATGCGAGAAACATAGAGAGAAAAGAGGCCCGGCGAGGCTCGGCCCGTTCCCAGGTTGGCAAGCGTCGCCATGTTCCCCTGTCTAGGGTAACCATAAGGGTGACGACGACTTTATGGGGCATTGGGGAAGGTTACATGCAGTCTGATACAGCTGGTCGTTTTGGCAAGTCAAGTATCTGCCCGCTCCTGTGTCAGCAGTTCATGTACATGGCTCAGCGCATGGCGTGATTTAAATTGGACCCCTAGTGTCGCGGGACATGCAAATTCTGTCCGCCAACTTCTCATTGGCCTTTTTTCATAGATCAGAGGTATATTCGGCGCTCAAGTGAGAAGTGTTGCTTCTGCAACATAACGTCTCGTTCCCTCCATCAGGAAACAGAGGTCACATATGTAACCTAGACATTTTTCTACTTATTACAAATACTGAAATATGAGCATTTTTTCCTATTCATTTTCCATCACTCTTTCTGTCTTTTCCCCTCCCCTTCCCTCCTGCTGTATGCAACAGTGGCACATGTGAAACAAGACTACTGTTATGATTGCCCATCATTATTCACGACTGAAAATGGATATACAAAAAAAAGAAAGAAAAAGAAAAATGGCAGCCAAAATGTGATCCAAATACGTCCTGTTCTTGTAAATTCAGCTCTTTAGCCTGAAGTGTCATTCTCAATCAGTCCCTGCACTAATCCATGATGTAAATTTGATGTCACCTTCAAGGGCTATCTATCAGTCTTTAACAATAGCCTTGTTCTCTTCCTGTACTCATTACTAGAGTGTCTTGGCTGCTTGTCACAAACATTCAGTGTTTTTTAGCCATTCTGGAGGGAAAGGCAAGAATTGTGCAAATACAAAATGGAGGATACATCTATCTTGTGCCTTGTATATTAAAAACAAATTGTTTTTTGGAAACGTTAAGACATCAGCCAAGAACTATTTTAAAAATTAAAATTTCTGGGCTGTGGTTAAGATTTGACTAAAGGGGCATTCCTAATTACCACATCTGGCAAGTTGTTAGTAGACAAAATCTATCTGTCAGGTCTCCAGTCAGATCTATTTTTTCCTTCTCCGTATGCCTTGTCCATGTGTTTTTCTTGTGTGCTCTGTTATTGCCCTCATCATCTTTTTGGATCCCTGACTCTGTCTTCATGCAAACACAACTCCTGATTTGTATGATTCCATCCTTGTGTTTACACACATATAAACTTCTTGGCTGGCACAGTTTCAGATTTTCATTTACACACAGAATTTCATTACAGAGCAGGCATTATACATTTTTGCATACATATAAATGCCAATGCCGAATAAGCTTTTTTAATGACTTTTAATGTCTTAAATTGATCACCATCCCGGCTAAAATAAATAAATAAATAAAACTGCCAGCTTAAATTTAATGTGAAATCCAAATTGACCATATTTCTTAATGACTCCTGGTCTTATTGTGCACAATGCATTGGTGCACATTATTCCAAGAAAACACACACACACGCACGCACGCACGCACGCACGCACGCACACATGCACGCACGCACACACACACATTTTGTTCTTCTTAATCTTTAATCTAAATGCAATAATTGCTCTGCCTCTGAAATCATTTAATTTGTTGGCTGAAGTAGCATACTACCATACTATTCCTGCCATACTAGTACTTTTTACTAAAGTATGCTAAATTAATATATAGTCTACTGCAGAAATAGCAGGAGTTGTATACTATTCTGAAAATAGCACCTGTTACTTTTCAATAGTCTTTGGGTTAAGATTACCTCTTTTCCTGAACAATGGAAGATGGAAGGAGTGTTTGAAACTTTCATTATATAAACTTGTCAATTTTGTTTGCTGTTACTACACTCTGCATCTTTCAAGCTGAACAGCTGGTTCAAACTGTGCTTACCAGCTTAGATAAGGTTAGACAAAGTGGTTTACCTGCTCTAACCACATTGAGCTCAACCTTACCGGTTGGTAGTTCAGCTGATCAACCACCTAAACTAGTTTGAACCAGACAATGGCAAGGTTTGGCAGCGTTCAGAGTCTGGTTTTTACTTGATTTACTTTTAAAAAAGGCAAAGTCCTAAAATTAACAAGCTCCTACATTCAATGTCTCATCTACATTTAAATTCAAAGAACTCAATCCAATATGCAGAGACAATCACTTTGACATATTAACTGCCACCCACTCATATGTGGGAGGAATAGTTTGGTCCTTGCTGTCCACTGTGTCCCTGCTTCTGTGCCCCCAAGGGAATAATTTACCCCCACCCTACTGATGGACCAAGATGACAACGTAGACACCCACATGAGCAGTATGACTCACTCTAAACAGCTGTGAACAGTTTTAATAGATGGCGCATCCTCATCAGATAAATTGTAGATGGGGAGCAGATTAATAAGTCATCAGATGCTAATGACTGTTTTGACAATGAAGACAGTGCTGTCCACATGAATATGAATGTTTGTTAAAAACTCTGATGCAAATAAATGAATCTTGTGAGATTGGAATCGACTGCAATCTATCGCTCTAAAGGCAACACTGTCTCTGAGAGCATCTAGAACAAATTGGGCAAAAATATTTTTTGTTAAAAAATATTGTACTAGCAGTTTTTAGCAAGAAAATACAACTTGTATAGCATGCCGTATGTCTTAGAAAAGAATGGGGTGATCACTGCATGACTGTGCAGGTACTTTGTTTGTTAAAAAAAAAAAGACATGATCAGGGATGCTATCCAATCAATAATCTTACAAGAGCTGTATGTCTTAAAGTCTAAGAATAATGATCCGCCAAGCCAAGCCTCTTATTGATCATTGATAACATTCCTAGAATCTAAATTCAACATGCATTGCAATCTACTTAATTAATCTATCTATGAAGATCAAAATTTTTTGTATATCAGTATATATTTGCATTAATTAAAATCTCACATACCGTAAAAAATATAATGTAAAAACTGGCACCTGTGCATTCCCGTCGTTTATATTATTAAATAATAAACTTGATATATGAAACTTCTGAAACTGTAAAAATCTGCTTTTCTCTTTAAAATGTATTGTTAATCACCATAGTAATTAATGAAGGGCACATGATGACATGAAGTTCATAAATAGTGGGCCCTCCAGGAGCAATCACCAATAAACATGTAGTGACGGTGCTCAGTGTCAATCACACAAACACTAAACACCATAAGAGTATCACATGTGAAATGAAAATAATGCAACAAACATCAACTAAATTACTTATAATATAATACAGAACACCCGATTGTACAAAACATCATAGTTACTGTCGTAACCTCCGTTCCCTGAGGGAGGGAACGAGACGTTGTGTCGAATGAAGTGACACAAGGGGTCTTCCTTGGATGCCGAATCATACCTCTGAACCTGAGAAAAGACCAATGTCAAGTTGGCAGACAGAATTTGCATGCCCCGCCCCGGCCATATGGGTATAAAGGGAAACGGGGCAGTGAATGCCAGTCAGGATTTTGCACTGAGGAGCCGAAAATGAAGCATGGCCATTTACAGTGCTAGGTCTAGTGCTGTGGCAGGAGGGACACAATGCCTCGTTCCCTCCCTCGGGGAACGGAGGTTACGACAGTAACCATGACGTTCCCCTTCTGTCACTCACTCAGTGGCTTGGGCCTATCTTAAGTCGGGGAATGTGGTCTTTCCCTGGGGGGAGCAGGAGATAGAATGTCGGGATCTTTTAGGATGTCCTGAGGCTAGGGTGCTGAGAGAAGACTCGAAGCCCTTACCCTGCTCTGCGCACCCGGCAGGGGGTGGATTTAGAGATTGAGGAAGAGGCCTAAAGGGGCGTCTTCAGAACTCGTCAGCGCTGGCGTGCCGGGGCTGTAGGCGAGGCTGGAGGCAAGGTATCTGTCCGGTCCGCAAATTTCCTATTCTTTCAGGAGGGAAAGACCCTGTGGAGGCCACGCCCTGCCCAGTTTTGGAGGGAAGTACTGCGTGGCAAATACACCATGAGGGTTGTGAAGCCGGACATGGGATATGGCGCGGTGGTAGGTCCAGCCTAATGAGGGGGTACTCTACAAGCATGGCAGCCGGGGCAGCGGGACTGCCCAGGAAAATGCGGGGTCCGTTGACAAGGGAGACCGTACCATGGCAAATACATCATGGGGAGTTAGCCTGAAGAGGGAACTATGCCCGTGGAGCCTGACCCCAGTACAGAGCACTTTTGTCTGGCCACGAATTTCTCAGCTGAATTTGAGGGTCAGAGGGCTAGGGAGAAACATCTAGGCAGCGATGCTCAGTGGCTGACCTGGGACAGAAGGCGCACTGGATCAACTTGGTGAAGGGTGCAAGGTGCAAGCGGAACACCTGGTCGGATGTGCCGTGTTATGAGTTCTACTGTCTCGGACCTGACAAAACACAGGACGAGACCGACTCAACCCTCAGATTGTAAAACCTGGCAAAGGTATTGGGTGTAGCCCAGCCCGCTGCTCTGCAGATGTCTGCTAGGGAGGTGCCATGGCTCAGTGCCCACGTGGATGCCACACTTTTAGAAGAGTGTGCTCGAACCCGCAAAGTGGCGGGAATGGCCTGGGTGTGATGGAGTGGTGATGGTGTAGTGGTCTAAGCACATAACTGACAATCTGGTAATCAGAAGGATGCTGGTTCGAGCCCCACGGCCACCACCATTGTGTCCTGATCTGGTAATCAGAAGGATGCTGGTTCGAGCCCCACGGCCACCACCATTGTGTCCTTGAGCAAGGCACTTAACTCCAGGTTGCTCTGGGGGGATTGTCCCTGTAATAAGTGCACTGTAAGTCGCTTTGGATAAAAGCGACTTGCCAAATGCATAAATGTAGAATTTGGCGACTCTGCCAAATGCATAAATGTAGAATGTAGAATGTGTGATAGGCTAAGGTAATAGCATCAAAGACCCAGTGGGCTAACCTCTGTTTGGAGACTTCGTTCCCTTTCCGCCATCCGCCAAAGCAGACAAAGAGCTGCTCAGAACATCTAAAGCACTATGTGCAGTCCAAAAAGGTACGCAAAGCACGCAACAGCAACGAAAGGAATGGGTTTGCCTCCTCCTTAAGCAGCGCTTGCAGGTTCACAACCTGGTCCCTGTAAGGGGTCGTAGGAACCTTGGGCACGTAGCCCAGTCGGGGTCTCAGGATAATGCGAGAAAATGCCGGACTGAACTCCAGGCAGGTGTCGCTGACAGAGAACGCTTGCAGGTCTCCAACCCTCTTGATGGAGGCTAACGTGATTAGGAGGGCCGTCTTCAAGGAGAGGGCCTTGAGCTCAACTGAATCAAGCAGCTCGAAGGGGGGGTCTCTGAAGGCCCGAGAGGATCACTGAGAGATCCCAAGAGGGGAACAGGCTAGGCCGGGGAGGATTTAGTCTCTGCGGGTCTTTGGCTCGGGCGTAGAGTTGCTTGGTGGAGGGAGCTCTGGTTTGGTTGATCGTGTCTACAACAGCAGGTGGACACATTAGATCTTCCGCATCCAGTTCATGGGCCAGACGTAGAGGTTCCAGAGGTCTGAGTGCGGATGCCAGAGAGTGCTCCATCCCTGAGAAAGAAGGACATTCCTCAGGGGTATTTTCCAGGGAGGGGTTGTCGCGAGGAGCGTGAGATCCGAGAACCAGGTGAGGGTGGGCCAGTAAGGTGACCTGTTCTTCGTCCTCCCTAATCTTGCACAGCACCGATGCAAGAAGGCTCACTGGGGGCCAGCTGTGCGTACTTGCGCAGCCCCCGGGGCAAGCTGTGTGCCAGCGCGTCTGTCCGAGAGGGGCTCCTGTTAGTGAGTACCAAAGCAGGCAGTGGGAGTTGTCTTGGGAGTCTCATATGAATACCTGCGGTCTCATATGCATCAACCCGAGCAGCACGACCGCGGCTGAGGATGCCATATGGCCCAGGAGCCTCTGGAATTGTTTTAGAGGAATCGCTGTGCCGGGCTCGAAGCGAGCGAGGCACCTGGACACTGACCAAGTGCACTCGTTGGTGAGCCACGCTGTCATTGAGACTGAGTCTAACTCCATGCCGAGAAAAGAGATGCTCTGAACCAGGTCGGGCTTGCTCTTTTCCCAGTTCACCTGAAGCCCTAGATGGCTGAGGTGCATCTGATCACTGTGGGCGCATAGTAACTCTTGAGAGTGGGCCAGGAAGAGCCAGTCGTCGAGGTAGTTGAGTACGTGGATGCCCACTTCCCTTAGGGGTGCAAGAGCGGTGTCTGTGACATTCGTGAAGATGCGAGGGGACAGGGACAGGCCGAAGGGGAGGACCTTGTACTGATACGCCTGGTCATCGAAGCGTAAAAAGGGTCTGTGTCACGGAAGAATGGAGATGTGGAAGTACGCGTCCTTCAGGTCTACCACCGCAAACCAATCTAGCTGTCGAACGCAGGTGAGAATTTGTTTCAGCGTGAGCATTTTGAACAGCAGTCTGTGCAAAGCCCAGTTGAGAACTAGCAGGTCCAAGATTGGTTGCAACCCGCCGCTTTTCTTGGGTACGATGAAGTAAGGGGCTGTAGAAACCCTTCTTCATCTCGGCTGGAGGGACGGGCTCTATCGCATCTTTGAGGAGCAGGGTGGAGATCTCTGCTCGTAAGGCACTGGCTTGTAGGCCGCGCACAAGAGTGGAGCGAATACCGCTAAAACGAGGCGGGAGCCGGGCGAACTGAATAACGTAGCTGAGTCGGATGGTCCTGGCCAACCAGCGCGACAGATTGGGAATTGAGAGCCACGCAACCAAACTCTGTGTGAGGGGCACTAACGAGACAATCATTTTTGACGTACCGGGCGGGGCTTCGCAGCAGGGGGGAGCAGGTAATAATGCGTTGGGAGGCAAAAGAGCGTCCCGCGGCTTGGTTGCTGAGAAAAGACTCAAAGCACTTACCTACCTCCGCGCACACTTTTCTCAGCACCCAAGCCTCGGGACGCTCTTTTGCCTCTCGACGGATGGCCAGAGGTGAAGGAGCTGCATCCGGGGTACCAGGACTGTAGAGTTCTAGGGCCGGGGGGGGGGCCGTGAGAATTGCGCACACCGACTGGACTACCCAGGGAGTGGGGAAATCTCTCTTTTATTGAACATGAGGGTACCGCAACCCTAAGAGGGTGCAGCAAATGAAAATTAGGAAAACAAGGATTCTCCTACCAGCCCTCCAATGGTGGACGGAGTGGTCTTGGTACCACCTCCAGAGCGAACATCCGACTGACTGGGTTAACCATCTCAGGATTGTTTCAGAGCTTTCCTGGTCCGGGAAGGGGTCCTGGAGCAGTACGCCGCCTGCGAGGTGCTCTACACTAGGGCTGAGAGCTGGGCCCAGGTTGCGGAGATGCCTGCCGTTGTTTGGTCGTAGGGGGACGCCCTCGGCGAGCAAGCGGGGCGCACTGGTTGGGTGGCGCCGCGGCATGATGTGTGAAATTGCCTCCGTCTGCTTCTTCACTGCCGAGAACTGCTGGGCGAAGTCGTCGAAATCATACTCTTTACATCTAAAAATATATATATTTTTTATACTTTTACCATAAAAATACTTACAACGTCTTTTTAAATATATATATATATATATATATATATATATATATACAAATTACCATATATTTTAAGGTAACTACATGTTAAGCGATTAACGTTTTTTACTGTACATTTTTTAAGTCTTTAAAGTTAAAATTAGGGACATTTACATTTACATTACTAAATTTATCACTACTTAATCCATTTGCATTGATACCTCTTTTTTTGCACTGTTATGGAGACATGCCCCCAAATGATATATTCATAAAAGGAAAGATGCCAAAAACTGACAAAATATTTGTAATACATCAAATCACTATTATATATAATCTTTATTTAGACTACGTAGTAGTCTTTAAGTAGTACGCAAATGTACACAGAATAACCCTTTAGAAAATAAGGGCCTCTTTGCTTGTAGCTTGATCTTTAAAACATGTTGTCTACTTAGCCTGTTAAACATTGGCATTGTATAAAACAAGACAAACTTCCATGAAGTAATTATTTCCCCCTTGTTGTTCTCCTACTTTGTGTTGTAGAGCATAACATTATTATGTGCTAGGCTGGGTCTGGATGGGTATGAGGGAGACATCTGTCCTGGCTAATAATGCTGCAAACCTACAGCAGACCTGCAGCGATGAGAGAAAATTGTGTAAAGAATGAGAGGCAGTGTGAGTTTATAGACAATCTATGATTTATGATGCTTGTCAGATGTGTCCTTGATATATTAACGCTATGGACTGGCAATTGGCACATATGCTCTAGACACATTGAGCCATGGTGCTCATTTGTAAAATGTGGGTTCAGATCCAGCTCAAGTCATCCCTGCAGGAAAAACAAAATGCCTAAACCAACCTACCTTGGTTTGCTGGTCTTAGCTGGTCTCTTTGGGCACTTGTCAGCTGGTCAGGCTGGTAGAACAGCTAGACTAGCTGAAGATCAGCTTGGCCAGGTTGGAAGACTAGCAAGACCAGCATAAATAAACCAAGACCTATAGACTGTCTTAGGCTGGTTTAAGCTATTTATTTTTTCAGCAAGAATGTCCAGATCCCATCCCCCGTTCTGCTTCCTATTGTCTCCCTAATAATCTCTCAACTATTAATATTCATAAATAAAATATGTTACTCTGGCTATTTTTGTTGATGAATGCCACTATAGGTAGAAATTTAGACAAATTTAGACATTTATTTAAAATAACAAAAGGATGGTACAAAAGGGGTACATGCAATGTTAAAAGGCAAAGCAATTGTTCCATCCTTTGAAATACTTCTGAAATTGCCTTTCATCTCTGCACCTCTCCTCTCACCTGACATTTTGCTTTGAGTTACTAATTAGTGTTCAAATGAAAGAGAACAGATGAAATTAAAGTGTAATTTATGGCATCACCATCTCTATTTTCAGTAAAACAACAGAGTATTGACACCTGTCTGGACACAATTTCCTCTTCTACTCTATGCCCAAGAGCAAATTAACCTGGAAGGCATGTGAAATTTCCATGTCATTTGAAGTACGAATCAGAATTGTATAGTGCTTTATTTTAAATTGTTTTCTTATAAGTTATATTGACTGTACTTTTATCTTCTTGTTACATATTTTATATTGTTGGTTTGTTATATTGTTTATATATTATTGGTTAGGTTAAGCTTTAGGGGTGGGGTTAGGTGGGGTTAAAAAAAACATCTACAGTATATTAAAGGAATTCAAATGGCACTGGTTCAATCTATGTCTTCAGAAGTGATATGATAAGTGTGGGTGAGAAACAGATCTTATTTTTTTTAGATCTTTTTTACTTATAAATCTCCACTTTCACACTCTTCTTGTGTTTTTGGTGATTAAATTATTTGTGAATATTGCCACCTACTGGGCAGGGAGGAGAACTAATTGCAAAAAATTACTTTATATATGATAAAGTTACAGATATTTATCTGTTTCTCACACACACCTATCATTTTGCTTCTGAAAATCATTGAAGTCATATTAATTACTTTCAGGCCGCCTCTATATACTTTTTGGAGCTTACATTTCTGGTCACCATTCACCAAACAGAGCTGAGATATTCTTCTAAAAATCTTCATTTGTGTTCTGCAGACGAAAGAAAGTCATACACGTCTGGGATGGCATGATGGTGAGAAATTGAGAGCATTTACATTTTTTGTAGATATATTCCTTTAATTTGATGCATGAAAGAAAGAGGTTAAATGGGTTTGGAACAACGTGGTGGTGAATGATGGCAATTTCCATTATTAAAAATATTATTATTATTATTATTAATTCTGTAATGCATGTTAAATGTGATGAATTATGAATACAATGAAACTTATTACAATGGCATACGGACACTGTTGAAACTCATTAATATTATTTTGGCTAGTATTGTCTTTTATTTGTATAGCTTGATAAAATTCGATGCTCAGCAGTTCACATTATGATAGATATTTGTTGACATTATCGTAAACTAAAATAAAAACGAAAACTAAATGTAAAAAATCTTTTTCGTAAACTTAATAAAAATAAAAATCAGCATAATTGGAAAAACTAGACTAAACATTTTTTTCATGGCTCTGAAAAATCTTTAAAAAACCTTTAGTTTTCTTTTCTTTTTTTTTTTTGTTGCAATAGGTTTTTAAACCTTTAAACCCGATATCACCTTAACATGAAGATGCCACTAGGTGGCGATAGCACTAAGCAGATGGCCCATTGCCTTCATTACATTAGCAAAGAGTGGGAAGGAATCATTACAGTACATCATGGAGGTAAAAGCAGGTAGAAAACTAGAGTGACCAGAAGTCGGTCCCAGATTTATGAGGTGTGTCCCGGTGTCCTGTAATTTCTCTAAAAAAAGTAATAATATTCCGGTGTCAGATGTAAAGCTCACTGATTTTTTTTACATTTGAAATCAAATATTCTCAACTTCCTTCTTGGTATCGTAGCTGGTATCAATTGCAGGGGAGGGAAGATATTTTATTGCATTGCACAATGATTTTGCTATCCGCTCAGACGCTATCTGGTTACCATGACAATGACTCACAGGCTTGGCGCTCTCTGCTGCTCTCTGTCATCATCCAATGCAAATTAGAAATACCCAAATGAAAACAAGCTGAAAGTAGCCAATCTATTTCTTATTTTTTTTCTCTCACTTTTACTCCCCAATTTGGAATGCCCAATTCCCAATGCACTTTATGTCCTCATGACTCTACTCAATCAGGGTGGTGGAGGACATATCTCAGTTGCCTCGGCATCTGAGAATGTCAATCCACACATCTTATCACGTGGCTTGTTGAGTGTGTTACCGCAGAGTCATTATGTGTGTGGAAGCTTCATGCTATTCTCAGCAGCATCCATGCACAACTGAAAGCAAGAACCATATTGTGGCGATCACAAGGAGGTTACCCCATGTAATTCTACCCTCCCTAGAAACCAGGCCAATTTGGTTGCTTAGGAGACATGGCTCACTCAGCATGCCCTGGATTCGAACTTGCAACTCCAGGGGTGTTAGTCAGCGTCTTTAAACTGTACATCTCTGTGTCCAGCTATTCCTACAAACCAGTGGAACTTAGTGGTGGTGGCATAATGGGCTAAAGCACATAACTGTTAATCAGAAGGTCATTGGTTTGAGCCCCACAGCCACTAAAATTGTGTCCTTGAGCAAGGCACTTTGCTCCGGGGGAATTGTCCCTGTAATAAGAGCACTGTAATTTGCTTTAGATAAAAGTGTCTGCCAAATGCATAAATGTAAATGAACCACATTGCCCAAATGCCAGTTTTCCCCACTCCATACAGTGCATCCAGAAAGTATTCAGCACTTCACTTTTTCCACATTTTGTTATGTTACAGCCTTATTCCAAAATGGATTAAATGAATTATTTTCCACAAAATTCTACAAACAATACCACATAATGACAGTGTGAAAGAAGTTTGATTGAAATCTTTGCAAATTTATTAAAAATGTTTTGTGTATGATGCTACAAGCTTGGCACACCTATTTTTGGGCAGTTTATCCCATTCTTCTTTGCAGGACCTCTCAAGCTTCATCAGCTTGGATGGGTAGCACAGCCATTTTCAGATCTCTCCACAGATTTTCAATCGGGTTCAAATCTGGGCTCTGGTTGGGGCACTCAAGGACATTCACACAGTTGTCCCGTAGCCACTCCTTTGTTATCTTGGCTGTGTGCTTAGGGTCGTTGTCCTGTTGGAAGATAAACCTTTGCCCAGTCTGAGGTCCAGAGCGCTCTGGAGAAGATTTTCATCAAGGATTTCTCTGTACATTTCTGCATTCATCTTTTCCTTGATCCTGACTAGTCTCCCAGTTGCTGCAACTGAAAAACATCCCCACAGCATGATGCTGCCACCACCATGCCTCACTGTAGGGATGGTATTGGCCAGGTGATGAGCGGTGCCTGGTTTCCTCTGGCCATTCAGGCCAAAGAATTCAATCATTGTTTCATCAGACCAGAGAATTTTGTTTCTCATGGTCTGAGAGTCCTTCAGGTGCCTTTTGGCAAACTCCAGGCGGGCTGTCATGTGCCTTTTACTGAAAAGTGGCTTCCGTCTGGCCACTCTGCCATACAGGCCTGATTGGTGGAGTGCTGCAGAGATGGTTGTTCTTCTAGAAAGTTCTCCTCTCTCCACAGAGAAATGCTGAAGCTCTGTCAGAGTGACCATCGGGTTCTTGGTCACCTCCCTGACTAAGGCCATTCTCCCCTGATCGCTCAGTTTGGCCGGGCGGCCAGCTCTAGTAAGAGTCCTGGTGGTTCCAAACTTTTTCCATTTACGGATGATGGAGGCCATGTGCTCATTGTCCCAAGGTCCCCCTCAATGCTGCAGAGATCTGTTCCTCGATACAATCCTGTCTCTGAGGTCTACAGACAATTCCTTGGACTTCATGGCTTGGTTTGTGCTCTGACATGCACTGCTAACTGTGGGACCATATATAGACAGGTGTGTGCCTTTCCAAATCATGTCCAATCAACTGAATTTACCACAGGTGGACCAATCAAGTTGTAGAAACATCTCAAGGATGATCAGTGGAAACAGGATGCACCTGAGCTCAATTTTGAGTGTCATGTAAAAGGCTGTGAATACTTACATACATGTGATTTTGTTTTTGTTTTTTATTTTTAGGAAAATAATGTTATCAATTTTGGAATAAGGCTGCAACATAACAAAATGTGGAAAAAGTGAAGAGCTGTGAATCATTTCTGGATGCACTGTATATATATCACTTGATATAAAAACTAAAATAAAAACTAAATGTAACAAAAAACCAAAACTAAACTATTAAATACATAAAAACTAAAACTAACAAAGAACTAATAAACAATATATATAATAGAATATCTTTATTGTCATTGCACAAATACAATTATTATTGCACAGGTACAACAAAATTAGGTTTGTGACTCTCCTTACGATACTATAGAACAATAAATGGCTTAACGGCCATCGAGAGAACCGAGCGGGCCGGTGGTTCTACCGCGAAACGTGCCGAATAAGCAACAATGAGCCACCGCATTATGCAGAATGGACCACAAAATGGCGCCGTGATATGCAGAAAAGGACAGCGAACACCCCCACCCCCCCAAACCACATTTGGTATCACAAATAAATAATATTTATATATAAATATACACATGTAATTTATTTATTTGTGATTTGAGATCCAAGTTTTGATACTTAAAACCATTGAGAGACTAAAGGTGCCAACATTCACTTGTACTGAAGGCAGCACACTACTATATGTGTATTATACTTCATGTAAATACTAGGGATGCACCGAAATTTCGGCCACCGGAAATTTTCGGCCGAAAATGGCATTTTTGGTTTTGGCCGAAAGACAAAAAAGGCTGAATATACGAGCCGAAAATATATGCCTCCCCGCCCCTCAGTGCTCAGGTTTCATTCTCAATCAATCTAACCATTATCACGGGGCTACCCAGCAAAGGCCGATGTCAGCGGTGTGGAAATACATCAAAGCAGTGCCGCCGCTCCCTACACGCATACTACGCAGTCTGCATAGTGCACCAACTCAATAGGGGGGCACCATCTTACCCTAGGAGGGCACCAGAGAAAATCCACCAGGTGCCCTTCCTCACACATTATACGTTATTCAAGGACCCGAAAGCAATTGCGGAACACAGACAATCGCTTCATGCTCATATCACGCGAACGCTACTATCCTCTTGACTACTGGTACATGAACAAAGATCGCTCTCCATTGCTTGCGCGGATTGCACACAGATATTTATCTACCCCAAGCACCAGCACAGAGAGAGAGAGAGAGAGAGACTATTCAGTGCAGCATCTCATGTTCTTGATGAGAAGAGGAACAGTCTCTCCTGCCAGAAAGCTGAGCAAGTTTTGATCTTGAGGAGAAACCTGCCACTTTTCTTAAATAGAAAGCAGTCCAATTTATTATGTGTATAGCAATTATATTAAAATTTGTTTAGCCCTGCAAAACTTTGTTCTTCACTTGAGGCTACATCTGTCGTTTAATTTCTGTTACTGTCTGTTTTGCATATCATTATAGTTTTCTAGAATGTTACATTATTTGGATAATTGTTAAAAGAACCGAATAAGGAATAATATATTTAATATTGTTTTAATATATTTTCTGTCCAATTTTGTGTGTTACTTTCAATAAAAGTGTGATCATATTATTGGTTTGTAGTTTTTCAATTCAGATTCATTAAATTCATGAAATTAATTAAAAAGTATAATATTAATACAATAATTTAAAAATATATATTTTAAAATATGTATTTAAAAAAAAATCATTTTCATTTCGGTGCATCACTAGTAAATACCTGTTTTGTAGATTCTGAAGGGCAGTACTAATATATATATTTAGCTTTGAGGTAGTCAAACAACTCCGCAGTGGCAAAGCCCCGGGATTGATGAGATCCGACCAGAAATGCTGAAGCTCGGATGTGGAGGTGTCATGGATGACACGCCTCTTCAACATTAGCGTGGAAATCTGGGACAGTGCCTAAGGAGTGGCAGAACGGGTGGTGGTTCCCTCTTCAAAAGGGGGATCAGAGAGTGTGTGCCAACTACAGGGGTATCACACTTCTCAGCCTCCCTGGTAAAGTTTACTCCAAGGTGCTGGAGAGGAGGGTTCGGCCGATTGTCGAACCTCAGATTGAAGAGGAACAATGCGGTTTTCGGTCCTGGCCGTGGAACAACGGACCAGATCTTTACTCTCGCAAGGATCCTGGAGGGGGCCTGGGAGTATGCCCATCCGGTCTACATGTGTTTTGTGGATCTGGAGAAGGCGTATGACCGGGTCCCCGGAGAGACTGTGGGAGGTGCTGCGGGAGTACGGGGTGGGGGGTCCCTTCTTAGGGCTGATCCAATCCCTGTACGTCCAAAGCGAGGGCTGTGTCCGGGTCCTCGGCACAAAGTCGAGTTCATTCCATGTGGGGTTGGTCTCCGCCAAGGCTGCGCTTTGTCACCAATCCTGTTTGTGATATTCATGGACAGGATATCGAGGCGTAGTCGGGGTGGGGAAGGTGTGCGGTTCGGTGGGCTGGGGATCTCATCGCTGCTTTTGCAGATGATGTTGTCTTCATGTCATCATCGGTCCGTGACCTTCAGCTCTCACTGGATCGCTTGGCAGTCGAGTGTGAAGCAGCTGGGATGAGGATTAGCACCTCTAAATCTGAGGCCATGGTTCTCAGCAGGAAACCGATGGAGTGCGTACTCCAGGTAGGGAATGAGGTTTTGCCCCAAGTGAAGGAGTTCAAGTACCTCGGGGTCTTGTTCACGATTGAGGGGACAATGGAGCGGGAGGTTGGCCGGAGAGTCGGGGCAGCAGGGGCGGTATTGCACTCGCTCTATCGCACCGTTAGTCACGAAAAGAGAGCTGAGCCGAAGGCAAAGCTCTCGATCTACCGGTCAATTTTTGTTCCTACCCTCACCTATGGTCATGAAGGTTGGGTCATGACCGAAAGAACTAGGTCAGCGAGTACAAGCGGCCGAAATGGGCTTCCTCAGAAGGGTGGCGGGCTTCTCCCTTAGAGATAGGGTGAGGAGCTCAGTCATCCGTGAGGAGCTCGGAGTAGAGCCGCTGCTCCTTTGCGTTGAAAGGAGTCAGTTGAGGTGGTTTGGGCATCTGGTAAGGATGCCCCCTGGCCGCTTCCCTAGGGAGGTGTTTCAGGCACGTCCAGCTGGGAGGAGGCCTCGGGAAGACCCAGGACTAGGTGGAGAGATTACATCTCCACACTGGCCTGGGAACGCCTCGGGTCGCCCAGTCAGAGCTGGTTAATGTGGCTCGGGATAGGGAAGTTTGGGGCCCCTGCTGGAGCAGCTGCCCCGCGACACGACTTCGGATAAGCGGTTGAAGATGGATGGATGGATGGATATATATATATATATATATATATAATCAGTTATATTTGTATAATTTCTGAAAGGGGTTTGAAAACTTTTGAGACAAAAGAGGAATGCAAATTATATATATATATATATATATATATATATATATATATATATATATATATATACACACACATATATATATATATATATTAAACACCAGATTAATGAGTTATCAGCTGCTTTTTCTTTGGCTTTCTAACTTGTTTTTGAAGAACACTTTAAATTGAGCAGTTCTGTGATGTGGCAACTAAAACAGCCATTTTGCTCCTAAATATTTTAGATTAGGAGCCAATGGCTCCTTAGTAATTGTTTTAGTTAGGAGCACTGAAGATGTGAGATGTCACTCCTGTGAGGACCAGCATCTCTACTTTGGCCTATTGAAGCATCCAACATCAGCTTGTATTGTATTACGTTTGTGTATTCTGAACATTTCAGCATGGATTGTATGTGTTTTTGGCTCATATCAGTGCGGATTGCTTGTGAACCTGTCACCATATGATTCACGTTTTGCAAAAGAACTGTTATTGAAAGATGGGGCAGTTAAACATTTCCAAACCTGTGAGTAAACAGTTTCATTCATTCATATATATATATATATATATATATATATATATATATATATATATATATATATATATATATATATATATATATATATATAAAATATTAATTTTAGACAATTATAAAAAAAAAAAAAAAAAAAGAGTATGTGATTTAAGATAGTTTAAAAATAGAAACAGAGAATGCTCATGACAGAGTTCCAATGGAACCTGAAAACATGGAAAATTACTCATCTGACATGGTCACTCAAACACATCTCAAAAACCAAAGGAACATCATAAATCCTGACTGTATGTTCAGTATATAAAACAAATGTCTTTGGACATAAATGATCATGTAAGACTGCTCTTGCTTTCTCACACACACACACACACACACGCACACACACGCACACACACACACACGACACACACACGCACACACACAGACACACACAGACACACACACACAGACACACACAGACACACACACACACACACATGTTGTGTTTCCATGTTTTATGGGGACTTTCCATTGACATAATGGTTTTTATTCTGTACAAACTTTATATTCTATCCCCTAAACCTAACCCTACCCCTAAACCTAACCCTCAGAGAAAACATTCTGCATTTTTACATTTTCAAAAAACATAATTTAGTATGATTTATAAGCTGTTTTCCTCATGGGAACCAACAAAATGTCCCCACAAGGTCAAACATTTCGGGTTTTACTATCCTTATGGGGACATTTGGTCCCCACAAAGTGATAAATACACGCTCACACATACACACACACACACACACACACACACACACCTCAATTCAGTCAACACTTAAGATGTACCTATTTTTTTCAACTCAGCATGTGTTTGATAGAAAAGGCCAATGCATCACGTCACAAGACCAAATGAAGATCAATCCAAGTAACCAAGAAAACATAGTTTCTACAGATGGAAAAAAGTTGCAGAGAAGAAAAGTCGAGGCAGAGCTGTGCCAAATCTTTCACGTGGTCCCTTATAAACCCAATTAAATAGCTTGGGAAAAGGGAAAAATCAGTGAGAAAAAAGTGGGAAGGAACTGCCACGTTGAGCTCTTTCCCCAATAACAGATTCAAAGCAAAACCAGGTCACATAAAAAATGGGGACAAAACCATGTAATTGTATTCCATTTCTCCCAGGCTGTACAACAAACATTCATGTCCCATGAAAATACTTGAACATTTAAATTATTATAGTATGCTGTGACAACATGCATAAAGGAAACATTGACATACAGTATGCTAATGAAATGTAGACTAAAACACTGGGGATGTGAGTGAACATAAAAATGCAATCACACACAGCTGTTGTTTAGCTTTTAGGTAAAACATTTTGTGGCTACATGCAAGTTTTCCTCAGTTTGCAGCATTATCTCTGGGTCAAGCCGTGTTATCATTTGTATCTGTTTATCAGTAAACAAAAACAGGAGTTTCAAAGCAAAAGTCTCCCAGAACAAAAGCAACTCTCTTGACAATAGCTCAGTGGAGATGGTGATGACTAAATCAGAATATGAATTTTTTATTAAATGAGTCACATATCATGCTGATCTTAAATGAAATTGTAAAACAAAACATCCTGCCATCTTTGTGTGATAGTTAAAAAAATAAAGACATTGAATGGAAAGCAAGTTATAAGCACTGCTGTTCTCACTATATTTATGGTACAAATTCCACCTGATGCTGTTCCATAACATCAGTTACAGTGAAACAAAGGGATACCAACAATAGCACATAAGGATCCTTTTACAGGTCTCTAAAATCCCCAAACTGTATGCTTTGCAATGCAGCTCTGAAAACCAGATGAGATGTGGAGTGTTTTGGCAGACATGTGTATAGCTATGAAGTTAGTAAGAAAAAGTTTTAGTCCATACGTGGTCTCCATTTTCAGAAGACATAACCATGAGAGAAACCCTATTACTGGCCATGGTGAAAGCTAATGAGCTCTTCACTGGCTTGCAACCTGCCTCCACAAATAAATCTTTCTATCCAGCTTCACATATCTACATTGTAGTCCTCAACACCTAGTGTCTACAGATCAAAACCTGGAGGTGGAACAGAAATAGGTGGGTGTTTTGTTTCCAAAGTCTGTCTGGTGGATTGCTATTTTCTGGTGTATGGGACAGAAAACTTACATGTTACAGAAATTACAGTGTTGATAATAGACTGTCTGTATAAGTGTACAATTTCTTATAATGGAGGCGTCTTTACACATGCGAGTGAGGCTGCTCTGAGCAGGCACTGTGCCTGTTCCAAATCCTGTGTAAAAATACAACCCCACATAAAAGCTGTACTAACATACTGTATGTTAGCTCTAAACCACCTAAACCCCTAGCATTGAAGGCAGCTCTGATGCTGCTTTGGTTCTATGTAAATGAAACGCAGCATCTTTTTGTTGTAATGACAGAGTATGTTTTTTTTTTTAATAATGTATCATTTCATATATTGTTTAAAACATTATATTCAATATGCATTAAAAAAGCATTATTGCATTTAAAAGCTGGACAAATGGAACAACGAATGAAACAGAACGCAGGTGTCTCGAGACTCTTTTTAAAATCTCAGCACCTTGAAAACGAATGCTGAGACACATAAAAAACATGTTTGGGCTGAACACCCCAGGAATAGTTCACCTAAAAATGAAAATTATCTTATTCAATTACTCACCCTTATGCCATTTCATCTGCAGAAATGAACTCAAATGAACATTTTAGAAGAATATCTCAGCTTTTTTGGTCCAAAGAATGCAAGTGAATGGGTGCCAAAATTTTGAAGCTCCTAAAATCACATAAATCAGCATAAAAGTAATCCATAAAACTACAGTGGTTAAATCAATGTCTTCTTCAAATTCTTCAAAATAAAATTCTCCTTCTTGTTCAGTCAGTGTCCACTTTTACTTTCATATTCTTCTTCTTGTGGTTTTGGTGATTCACATTATTCATGCATACCACTCCCTACTGGGAAAGGAGAAGAATTTCTAGAATAAAAATACTTACATATCAGTTATATATAAATATCTTAGAAATTATGAAAATTATTAAAGTTATGGATTACTTTTATGATGCCTTGACGTGCTTTTTGGAGCATCAAAAGGTTGGCACCCATTCACTTGCATTGTATGGACCTACAGAGCTGAAATATTCTCCTAAAAATCATAATCTGTGTTCTTCAGACGAACGAAAGTCTCACATCTGGGATGGCATGAGTAAATGATGAGAAAAGTTTCATTTTTGGGAGAACTATACCTTTAAACACACAGTGTTTTGCACTTTTTCATTGTATTAATGCTGCCTCAGATGAAGCATTTGTAAGTTTTTTTTGCAGTGTAAAGATGGCATAGAATACTGTGTGCTTATAAACATGAAATGTTTCAAAGCTGGCCTTTACGTAGTCTACAAATGCCATCAACAGGTCATAGAGCTGTCAATCAAGGGTTTGAGTGTCAGGTGATTCAGAGGTTTTCGTTGAGTCTTTGAGAGCTGTGCATTCATGCTTGCAGAAAGCTAATGGATTTCTGTGGCCTCACAACTATTTTTGCACACACTCACCATCCAGTGGAACCTACTGCAATGACATTCAACAAAGTAAAGTAATCACTGGTAAAAATAAGCTTTGAAGCAGTGTCTGCAAAATCCTTAAAACAGACCCAGCTGCAAAAGAGGTGCTGTAGCCCTGAAAAGACCAGCATTGCTAGTCACAATCATATGTTGTGCTTTGGATGTTGGTCCCCTGCATTGGATGCTATTGTGCTGGCACTGTATGTCCACCTCATAACAAGCTTCACCAGAAAGAAGATGCTGGTTGATATGGTTTTCAAGGTTAACAGCATGGCAGTGCAGGTTCACTAGTTTGAGCAGCACCAAATCAGCACAGCAAAAACCAGCCTGGAACAGCGTGGATTTTCATTTTATTTATTTTTTTCCAGGGAGAAAAACTCAAAAGGGTCTTTTGAAACTGTCTGTGTTTGACTATTAGAAATTTCATTAGAGATTCAAATGACACATTGTAGCTAATGATACAATAAAGGCCTTCACTGAAGCTGGACCCTGGATTGGAGGACTGAGAGAAAAGAGAGACTGAGAGATCTCTTACCTCCACAGGTCTTCCCATCGTATGTCGGACAGACCCAGTCATGGCATTCACATCGTGGTCCATAAAATGTTCCCAGTTCGGTGACCTGGCATATGCAAATCCCACACTCACACTCTCCTCTCCCGCTGCAGATCAACCCGTCGGAGGTCCGACAGCGCCTCAGTGATGATTCGGCAGAGAGCTTACACTCTCCACCCACCTGCCTGCAAGATACAGAGTGTTCACTCACCCCTTTGACCTTTGCCTTACACATCAAACCTCTGTTCTTCCCATGTAGGTGAACATATGTCAGATGGTGGGTGGGTGGTGTTTGCAGTCTTCCCTTTCACCATTAATGACAACCAGACTCCCTCTCTCTTTCTGGTGGAAAATCTTTTTTAGTTTGTGTGGATAAGATGTTACTGGATTTCCTGTCTATGTATCTTGCAAAGTATGTATCTTGTAAACTAATATTTGAAGATAAGTTTTTTATGATTGTTCTAATCATGGGAGAAATAATAACTAATGCAATGGGGAAATGTAGCCATGACTCATACGATATGTTTCTGTTAGAGTACTCAATCCCACAGAGAAGACATTGTCCATACAATAAAAAATATCTCCTAGAAGAATGTGGAAGCAACAGAATAATAAACTTTCAA
The DNA here is from genome assembly GCF_025860055.1 of Xyrauchen texanus. Classification (NCBI taxonomy): domain Eukaryota; kingdom Metazoa; phylum Chordata; class Actinopteri; order Cypriniformes; family Catostomidae; genus Xyrauchen; species Xyrauchen texanus. The sequence continues at coordinate 29,475,480 of NC_068293.1, read as the reverse complement.
GGTGATTAAAGATCTACAATTTAGAACAACAATTAAACACAATGTTTAAAAGTTACATGTTATATTAGGTTTGTGAAAGTGATTCTAAGATTCTAGGATTTTGATAAAAATATTTGTTTTTATAATAGAGGCATAGAACTGCTGTAGCTGAATAACAGTGTAGGCTGTGAAAGGGTCCATGAAGAAAATGGTGTGACACTCAAGAACAAGAATTTCATTGCAAACCCCTTCAAAACAAACGGCAGACTATATTTCACTGTTTATTATTTTACCACCGAGTTCCCTTGTGAAAAAGTTTTCATTTGGTAGCGTTCTAACATTCCACTCCTGCTTTTCGTCTCTGCAGTTTGCCTTTCTCACATTACATAGTAGTAAAAATACAACTTTTTTTTTTAAAGCAAACACTATTCAGGGGCTTAGTATGGTTGCTCTTACATAGAACATGTTTGTCAGCAAATTTACTTTCGACAGATATGGTGCAGTGCAGTATGACTATACAATAGGCATGCTTTGTTGTACACAAGTGATGACATTAGATCAAATGTGCACCTGCTATGACTAAACCAGTAAACAATAGGCAAAGTTAAGTAATTTACATTTAAGTAATTGTGAAGTTTTGGAAGTGATCAAAAAGGTTTAATAAGCAATGTTGCCTGACTTAAAAAAAGGACACATTTTGAAGTAAAACAATAGTTTGAGAGGCACAAACTAAAACAAATACAATACTGCTGGCACTTTTCCATTGATGTAAGGAAAGAAAAAAGAAAGAAAAGTAAATAGTTCAAGACAAAACCTACAAGCATAAGACCCTGTAGTTATGTAGCTGTGACTGCATAACTCAAATTTTCTCCACTGTGTAGAAACCCAGTCTGTCAGCAAAACATGTTTGGTAAGTGCACAGTGGAAAAGAGGGAAACATATAGAAAAACAATATAGTGTAACTCACCTCAGTGACTGCAGTAAACTTCCTTCAATGGCTGAGAGCAAAATCAGAAGCACAGAAACTAAGACGGAGTTCACAAAAGTCTCTGCATGCATGTTTAAATCACCACCAGAAACCTGAAGTGAAGTGCCTTCAGGAATTTTCACTTTCCCAAACAGAGGGGGAATGGGCTGGCCAAATCCTGCTCAAATTCTTCAGAGGCCAACTGTGTTCTCCACGTGAAAGCGTTTGATTAGTTTTGACTCTCTTTACAAAGGCAGAAGCCAGCGTAAGAGATAAAATGAAAAAAGAAAAAAAAAAGAGAAGAAAACTTGGGTCATGATAAGTCAGATTTGGATTCTTGATCATGTGGTCTTGGTCTCAATATAAACACAGTCTTTGTCTGTTTCTGGGTCTCATTACTTAGTGTCTTGGTCTGGGTCTCAACACTTAAAGCCTTGGTCTGGATTTTGGTCTCACCTTATGGTCTTAATCAAGACTGCAGTGTATCACCAGTGCACTAAACGTGATCATTATTTCAACCACTAGTTAGCGTGGCATCTTTACCATTACTGAAAATTTTCATGTACTTCTCAGGGGCGGGCGGGGCCAGAAGGGTGGCAAGAGGTGGCAGCTGCCACACTAAAAATGAGCTTTGTTACAACACCTGCCACCCCAATATGGACCCCGCTCACATACTGGAGAAGGTGTGCAACGGCTGAACCCATCCATGTCGCTCGCACATAGTCTATAACAAATTTTCGAAGATTATTTCACTTGATATTGTAATTGCTAATATTGATAAATATAAATGTATTGCATGCCGTATTATTTATGTAGCTACACATCCCAAACAAGCTGAGAACAGTGTTCCTGAATTAGTTCAATGCTGAGCGGATTTCTTCTGCACCAGTGATGCAAATTTTAACTCCTCTGATTGGCTGTTGCATTCATGCATTCAAAAGACATGTCTGTGATTTTGAAATATAAACATTGTTATTTTGTTTATTAATAATGCATATGAAACACAATTCTTAGTAACCCATGGTTTTGGGAAGTCCAGCTCATGAATCAGTTCTTTCAAACTATTCTTTTAAATAATTTCTACTGCTTTATATCAGCATACATCATTCTTTATTTCAATCAGAGATTGTCAGTCTTATTGTCAGCAAAGAATGTTCCGTTTATTGCAGGGTTATTTTAATAGTTTAATTTTCCAACAATTGTTTTCAATTAAGTTTCCATCTCTCAGTTTAACTTTGATTAGCAAAGATGAATTTGCCATTTAATGTTAACATGTGAAGCAGCCATCTGTGTTTTGAGAGTTTATTGATGATGAAAATTATTTTTCATAATGTTGAACCAGTCCTAAAGTAATCAGATAAGTATCCACTAAGAATACATTAAGATCCTATTGGATAAACTGGAATTGTATTATTTCATTTACAATCTATTAGCATTCTTTTGAAAAATGATGCCTGCAATAAAGAGCTTTCTCTTTTTTTATCTTACTTTTATTGTGGTAGAAGAACAAACAACTTTGTGACACCTGTGACAAAAGGAATAGGTGTACATGCAGTGAAAATCAGACCAATGCCATGCAGACGTCTACTGTGGTACACAGCCTAGGAGCTAAATCTTCTAGGCTGTCCACTAACCATTTCAGTTCATAAAATTGGACTGTTTTTTTATATAAAGCTGTCTGGAAAATGTCAGAGTCTGCATTGGTAAAATTTAAATATAAATATAAATTCTTTAAATATAAATTCATAATCTCGGTTCATTCAAATGTATTGCCTTGTTCTTGGGTTGACAGAACTTGATCTGGATCTGGGTCTTGAAAGGTCTAGTCTTGGTCTGGATCTGGGTCTCCAGGGGTCAGGACTTAGTCTAGGTCTTAGGGGGTCTGAGTCAGTGTTTTGGAGGGTCTGGTCTTGACTATACCTCTGTGATAGTTAAAAGCAGTAGCTAACAGATGACTACAAAATTTACTTTCCATTTCCCTGCACTGCTTTCTTTTTCTATACGTCACAATTGAAAGGATTTCTTTAGTTGCTTGTATTTAATGCATAAAACATGATTTTCAGTAAGTATAAGAATCAATCATTACATCACAAAACTATTTTAAGTGATTTGAATCTCTTTCAACATGATCTTCTCTATCATGATCTGTTATTAAGGTTCAAATATTTTTTTCTAACATAAAAAAAGAAAAAGAAAATAATTATGAAAATTCTGGAGAAGTATTTTCTTATCACCCATAAAAGTTCTTCCAAACCACAAAACATATTTAAGGACAAACTGGCTACACAGTGCTTACAAGATCTGTCTAGTTTTCCATCTAGAATACACATCCACTTAATGAATGAATGAATGAATGAATGAATGAATGAACCAATAGAATATAGCAGATCTGTGAAGGGACCAGGCACCCTGATAAGTTAACATGGTACTAAGCGTGATCCAAAGAATCAAATGATAACGGCAATAATTTAATCTGTTAAATTTTGTGAAGATAACATTTAAAGTGAGTAATACATTAAGACCATGCATTCTAATGTTATTTAAATAATATGATTGTGCGTCTCGTGTCCAAACGGCACGACTATAACATGCGCCGTAGCGCCATATTTTATTATGTCGTTTGAAAAATGATTAGATTGAGATTTACTAACAGCACCTTGAATTTCATTCTGTTAATTACTCAAAAATGATTGTACGTCTTCAGAATACTTGGCATGTTACACACGAGTCTTAAAGTATCGATTACTTTAACTATTGTTTTATGGTGTTTTGGACTTTTTGGGCTTCACAGCTGATCATTCATTTTAATGACAAACAGCCATGTGAATATCTTACAGGTTTAAAGCGACATTAGGATAAATAAATAAGATAATTTACCTTTTTGGTGAAATTTTCTTTTAATTTAGCTGTTAAAGTAATACACGCAGTAGTATCAATAATATATACTGTTTTAATTTAAGTTTTTAAATTCAACGACATTTCATCTGCATTCAGCATTATGTTGGCAAAACAATGACAAACCTGTAACCTGCATATCAGTCCTGAGTGTGTGTACATTGTAAAGGGTTGCGGGATCTCATCCCGGGCGCTCTGCTGTAGCGGGTCACGCGCGTCCGGTGCGCAGCTGTCGCGCGGCTGCTGTAACTGAAGCTCGAGCTCCAAAGAACGGGTCAGGATTATACAACGAACTAACGACGATACTTCAATAACAAGTAAGTAAAACGAGCTTTTTCTCCCTTTTTTCTTGGTGAATTCGCTTAAGGTGTCATATAAGAGATGTGTTTTGTTTTATTCGGCTTGTTTGCATGTCTACCAGGAAGTGAATTGACCGACTGCGCAGCCAAAGGCCTTTGTTCAACAGCGATGTCATGGGTTTAAAATGCTTTTGAATAAGTTTGTGACACATTTAGAAAATAACAAACGCAATGCCATTTCAAAGTGGCATTTTTTGTAATGAAACTCGTGTGTTTTTTCATGTTATTAAGTGAAAGGGATTGCATCTGCAGCTCTACTCTCCTCTGTTGCCATGGTAACCTTGCAGCAGCGGGAGGAATCTCCTTGAATGATGTTAATGCATCAGGGCTGATGTCAAATGTTCCGGTGTGTCACGTAGCCTAAAGTGCAGAGACATAATCTCGAGTGAATTTGTTTTGTATGATTATATATAATATATGTATATTATTTAATTGTAATATTTTTTTTTCATTATGTTTTTTTATTTGCATATCTGATAAATGACAAGTACAATAAATGTCCACCACAAAATTACTTAGTAAAATATCTTGGTCAGAGATGCAGAGTGTTTAAATACATAGTCACGTGGTGTTGTGTATCTGATTCTGTGGGTCCACACGGTTGTTGAGAAATACTCGAAGCACAGCAAAATTTATCTATGTATCCTGCTACATGCTTTATGTTCTGTAGCACATTTAAGAATCTGAAGAGCTTCCTTTATGAGGATAGTTATCCTTATAGTGATCGTGTATACATGTATATATATATATATATTAGGGCTGTGAATTGATTACAATTTTTAATCAAATTAATTACATGTTGTCCCGATTAATTAATCGCGATTAAACGCATATACAAATATTTGCTGAGAAACCCCTCATATAACAATAATTCAATATATAAAGATTATACATATTTCTATCAATATATAATTATACATAGTTGTCTTTAAATATACAGACAAGGTATATATATATATATATATATATATATATATATATATATATATATATATATACACACACCTAAACGTAATTTATTATGAGGGCTTGTTTAAGGACCCAGTCAATTTACAAGTCAGACATGCTTGTGTACGCGTCTCGGGTGCGTTGTGTCATAAACATAAAATGTTTAGGTCACTGTGTCAAGTTAAATATAGTTTAATACTCAATCTTTAAACACATCTTGAGATCCCTTAGTTCGGATTTGCGCTCCATCAAGTGTTTTGAACGCAAGAACATAACGCATGTTTGTATTGTTCTGCCTACTGAAGTGTTTTCTTCACTGTATAAACTGCGCGTTGCACATACAGCTGAAATTTCACTTACTGCCCTCTGGAGTAAACAGGTGGTACTACAAGCTTGAATTTCTCAGGAATCTTCCTTATTACGGTACGGGGGTATGCAATTAATTGCGTAAATGTTTTTAATGCATTATTTTTGGTAAAATGAATCGCACTGAATTAATGCATTAAATCGACAGCCCTAATATATATATATATATACTGTGTATATATATATCAGAGTTTCCGCTAGAAAAAAATGGTGCCGGTCAAAGTGACCGGCAGAGGTTTCGTTTTACGGACATTTTGATGATATGCCGGTCAAATATATCGCCTCTTAATTAGTCAAGTTGAGGAAAACTGGAGGCAGTCTATGTAACTTAAAAAATGACATAATCAGGCCGTATAGAATGCAACATATTATTATTAGCTTAACTTTCAAATAGACGAAAAAAAAAAACATGAACGTCCGATTGGCGTCAATCAACGCCAATTGTTTTTTACTGTGGTTTCACACACGTTCACTTTTTGAAACATTGAGGCACGGATGTACCTAATACAAATAAATAAAACATCTCCAGTTAACTAGCAGATCATTCATTTAATCCGTTATTAAGTAAGAGCTCTAGCGCTAAAATCTGTTGTTTTTGAAATCAAGCTGAGCGATCGTGTCCGCTGCTATCAGTTGCATGGACGACGCGCTGCGTGAGTTGCGCAATCTTCACTAGGACGCGCGTTTCAATCTATCGCCGTTGCGGAGATTCTCTATTAATTCCGGTGAAATCACAAAATAAAATGCACACAAACGTGTCCCTGCTTGATATAGACTGTAACAATGCACTGATGAACATAGGCTATTCAGTTTTGATGATAGAGAAAAAAAATGCACGAATGCGTGGATTAGAAGCACTGATCTATCTATAATGAGATGTTCCTGATTCACCATCGTCTGGCCTCTGAAAAAAGCTTTTAAAGCTAGTCTGCCTGGGCCTGGCCATATTTGAAACGTCTCACTCAATTGTTCGTTGTTTAGGTCTATATTGCAGCCGTTTTAGGCGTGCGCTTTATTTGAAATGCAGCATGCGATGTTGTTTCATAACTTTCAAACGATAGAGCCTGTTCCTTTATAACATAGCAAGAGATCGGTGTATTTTTGCTTTATACATTTTAGGCTTATTCTCAAATTCAGATTGTGTTAGGGGGACGGGATTATTAGGCAATTTTAATCGGACAATTTGACCGGAGAGATTTAACTTTGTCGGACATTTAATTTTTTACCGGCCAATGTCTGGTAATTACCGGACAACGGAAACCCTGATATATATATATATATATATATATATATATATATATATATATATATATATATACACTTTGGCTGCCAGGGTGTGGGTATATATATATATATATATATATATATATATATATATATATATACCCACACCCTGGCAGCCAAAAGTTTGGAATAATGTACAGAATTTGCTGTTTTGAAAGGAAAGGGGTACTTTAAATTCACCAAAGTGGCATTCAACTGCTCACAAAGTATAGTCAGGACATTACTGATGTAAAAAAACAGCACCATCACCATTTGAAAAAAAGTCATTTTTTATCAAATCTAGACAGGCCCTTTTTCCAGCAGCCATCACTCCAACACCTTATCCTTGAGTAATCATACTAAATTGCTAATTTGGTACTAGAAAATAATTTGCCATTATATCAAACACTGCTCAAAGCTATTTGGTTTGTTAAATGAAGCTTTACATTGTATTTGTGTTTGTTTTTAAGTTGCCACATTATGCAATAGGCATGTGTTAAGGTCAATATTAGGTAAAAAATTGCAAAAAAAATAGAAACTCATTAGTTAGTCATTGTTTTGAGGAATGAAGGCTATACAATGCTTGAAATTACCAAAAAAAAAACTGAAGATTTCATATAAAGGTGTACACTTCAGTCTTCAAAGACTAAGGACAACTGGCTCTAACAAGGACAGAAAGAGATGTGGAAGGCCAGATGTACAGCTAAACAAGAAGAACAGTACAATAGAGTCTCTAGTTTGAGAAACAGACAATTCACATGTCCTCAGCTGACAGTTGCATTGAATTCTACCCACTCAACACCAGATTCATGTACAACAGTAAAGAGAAGACTCAGATTTGTGCAGGTCTTATGGGAAGAATTACAAAGAAAAAGCCACTTTTGAAACAGAAAAACAAAAAGAAAAGTTTAGAGTGGGCAAATATACACAAACATTGGACATAAATTTTGGCATACCCCATACCCAATTCCTAATTGGGTATGCTTTTGGTCCTCGTGGTGGTGTAGTGACTTGCCTCAATCCGGGTGGCGGAGGATGAATCTCAATTGCCTCTGCGTCTGAGACAGTCAATCCTTGCATCTTATCACATGGCTTGTTGAACACGTTACCGCTGATAGTGTTATGGATCTTAACCCCATTGAGCTTTTGTGGGATCAGCTAGACTGTAAGGTGCATGAGAAGTGCCCGACAACACAGCCACATCTATGGCAAATGCTACAGGAAGTGTGGGGTGAAATGTCACCCGAGTATCTAGACAATCTGACAGCTAGAATGCCAAGGATCTTTAAAGCTGTCATTGATGCATATGGAGGATTTTTTTATGAGAACTCATTGAAGTAGTTTAAGAAGTTCTGAACTTTTTCAAATTGTAGTTGTAAGTTTTCACGTTATTAATGCCCTGACTATAAATTGTGATCAGTTGAATGCCATTTTGGAGAATAAAAGTATATTTGGAAAAAAGTTTGGAATAATGTACAAATGTTGTAAATATATAAATAAATATATATTACAATTATATATAAAACCAAACCACTTTTGTAAAACAACTACCTTAAAAGCAAATTCACAACACCAGAGGATCTCTTGATCCACCATTAAAATGTTTAGTGATTGCATCCTGCCTTTAGGCAAATAGTCCTTTCTTGAAAAGTGAAACTAATTGCAGTGTTCTGCAACTTACTCCCACATTACTGCACTTACACCCTGTAATTTGGTTTTCACTGTCTTCAAACCTCTATCTATCAACACTTTCTAACTGTTGCAATTACTTTGACTTTGTAGAGGCTGTTCTTAGCAGGCCACAATGTTCTTGAAACAAATGTGAGAAATTTAAGATACAACTTGCTAAATGTGGGGAAAGAAATATTGATATGTTAAAATATCGTAATATTGTATCCATATTTGCATGCCAAATATCAATATTATAATTTAAAATTTTCCATAATAATATTTTGGTTTTTCTTTTTGCCAGATCGATCTAGAAATTCAACAACAGTCCCTTATTATATATAATTTTTAGAAAGACTAGCTACATTGACCTAACCACAGAAATAAGGAGCCATTATGGTCTTCTATAATTACGGCTTTGTATTGCACATAGATACAATACAAAGGCCAAATAAATTGGCCTAGTTTTGGAACTGCCACTTTTATATTAATTTAACAATGCATTTGGTGATTTGGAAACAGTCCTCTTAAGTCCAGTGAAGATGAATATTGAGTGAAATTTCATAATTTATCATAGTTTTGGATCGCAATACACCTAAAATAAAGAATTGCAGTAATATCGTATCGTGACCTAAATAAAGATATTATATAATTTCGCCAGTTAACTTGTGATTCCCACCCATATAAATTCCTTTGGTAGTGTAACCCTTATTTCTTGATGCCGCGTCGGCGATTACTCCAGTCTCTTCATCGTGGGTAACATAAATGAAACACGGGTTACAATGGTGATAATTCACGTTTCTTCTTTAATCAGAAGCATCGGCATAACAGCATGAACAGCCGCCTAACTCGCATACAACTCACTTCACCTCTTTCTTTTTTCTTTTCCCAGCGCGCTCTGCCTTAAAGAGGCAGGAGCACAAAATAACCTCTACACCAATATATATAAAACTTTATATAAGACAAATAAAAATGTACAAAACATTTTCTTAAATTATTATTTTTTGACATCTGTTCCTTTTTCCCCAAATAAAATAATCAACTAGTGAAATAAAATAAAATAACGAACTAGCAAATTTAAAGGTTACAGTCTTTCCCTACTTATCAAAGAAACGTCCTCGTTTCTATCTCAATACAATACTGAATAACTCTACAATATCGAAACAACTTATTAACATGACAACACGAACAGTGCATATGCAATAGTGCATAAAAAGGTATATTACCAACACACCTAGAATAATACACATTCCTTATCCTGTATGGGAAATCAAATTAGGTGTTATACAGTACAGTAAAAGTACTGTGCACATACAACTAATTTGTGCATAACACATCAACAAACAAAATCTTTAAATTTCTCAGGTTTCTTAACCATGCGGCCACTGCGAGTCAGTTGAGGTGGGTCCACTGATGGCAATAGGACCCTCCCCGGGGCCTGAGAGGCTGTAGGGCAAACACTAGGCTGTGGCACAGATTCTGGCTGAGACAAAGAAACAGTTTGAGCTGAACATTCAGTCCTTGCTCGAAGTGCAATCTGCTTTTCAGGTGGGTGAGGCACATAAGGTGGGGTAATGGGTCGGAAAGGCAAAGCTCCTGACAATGCAGTGAGTGGAACAGAGTGAGGGGCCACACTCTGTTCCACTCACTCTGTTCCACTCACTGCATTGAGTGGAACAGAGTGAGGGGCCACAGCACTATCCACCACATGAGGCACAGATACTGGAAAGGAACTGGCAGGCAAATTCCCTATGGAACCCCTGTAAGGCTTTAGGCGATTGTGATGTACCACCCACTGTCTTGACTGGGGATTTCTTGGATCTGTAATCTCATAAGTTACCCCAGGGCTGTCATCCTTGTCCATTCTCCTCAGAATTTTATATGGCCCTTTCCATTTTGGAGCCAGCTTATTCTGCTTCTGAGCTGGGTCATCCAAAAACACTAAGTCCCCTGGCTTATGTGGGTGGAAAAATTTCTTTTTGTCATACTGCCATTTCTGATTAAGCTTAGCTGCAGCGGACTGCGCAGTAGCATCTCGGAAAGCATAAGACAAACGTGTGGTCACATCTCGGGCATAGTCCGCAGGGGTACCTGGTGTACAGGAAGTGACAGTAGGACTACAGTTCAAAAGGATATCGGCAGGTAGTCATGGTTCTCTGCCATGTGCAAGAAAGAAAGGGGAGAACCCGGTGCTGGAATGAACACTGGAGTTATAAGCCAGTTCCACTTGTGGCAGATATTTATCCCATTCACCCCCACTTTCACAAATGTATTTTGCGAGTTGGTCTTTCAATGTTCGATTCAGTCTTTCGACCATGCCATCGCATTGGGCGTGGTAGGGACAGGTACGGGTTTTCTCAATGCCAAGTTGACTGCACAAATGTTTAACCAAATCGGACTCAAACTGTCTACCTTGGTCTGTATGGAATATCTCAGGGACCCCATGCTGTTTAATGTAATCCTCAAAGATGCACTGTGCTACAGTTGTAGCACGCTGGTCTTTTAGGGGGTACAGATTGACAAAGCGGGTAAAATAGTCCATTACAACTAAAACATACCTATTCCCAAGTGAAGTAACAGATAGCTCAGTGATGTCAGCAGCAATTCTTTGGAATGGTCTTTCCGCATTGATCGACTGTAACGGGGCTCTTTCATGAGGAGTGGTAGAAGCACAGGACTGACAAGATAAACATTCAGCACAGAATTTATGGATATCTCGAGACATGTACGGCCAATAGCACATTTTCCTGGCTCTTAACAAAGTACGCTCAGCACTCAAATGTCCACTAAACTTCTCTCCATGAAAACATTTAAGAGCTGTTTGAATGAGTACCTCAGGCAAGACTACTTGGTAAGCAGGAGGGCTATGAGGAGATGATTTTACTCTGCGACACAATATACTCTCCTGGACTGATAATTTGGGGAATTCATGCCAGAGTTTCCTCAGTGTGGCAGGGGATCGTTTGAGTCTGCCTAATGGGGGCCTTTGATTACCATTCTCTTTCCAGTCGATGACAGCACTAAGACAAATGTCAGCTTTTTGCTGAGCTTGTAATTCAGCCAAATCAACTGACAATGTCGGACTCATGTCAGGAAGAACTCCACAAACATTTGGCTCTTCAGCAGAAGAGGAGACTCTTTCAGCAGTGGTATGGCCGAGAATGACACACTGCACTGCTTTTGTTTCTGTCACAGGCGAGCTAGGACGCCGCGACAAGGAATCAGCGTTACTATGCTGCTTTCCTTCTCTGTGTAGAATGGTAAAGTCATACACGTCCATTTCAAGTATCCAACGTGCTCTTCTACCTGTCGGATCATTATCAACTGCTGCCTTTTTCAGATACAACAAGGGTTTGTGGTCGGTAATAATTTTGAATGAGGACCCTGACAAGAAATGTCTGAAATGTCGGACAGACCACACCACAGCCCAAAGCTCACGGTCATAAGTTGACCATTTCTTTTCAGAAGGAGTCAGAGTGTGACTGGCATACGCAATTACTCGTTCCTTCCCTCCTGCATCTGAGCAAGCACCGAACCTACACAATCATGAGAAGCATCAGTGTATAGCAGAAAAGGCTGTGTGAATATAGGGTGAGCTACAATGGGAGGATTAGTGAGGGCATGTTTCAGTGATCTAAAAGCATCCTCACATTCACTCGACCACTTAAAGACAGCACCTTTTTGGGTTAGAGCATGAAGAGGTGTAGCTATTATAGAAAAATTCCTGACAAACCTCCTATAATATGAGCACAGACCAACAAACGCTCTCACCTCTGTGACAGTCCTGGGGGTAGGCCATGACCGGATCTTGACCAGGTTCTTTTCATCTGGCTGGAGACCCTGACTAGATACAACATGACCCAAGTAAGACACTTCACTGCGAGCAAAATGACATTTACTACCCTTCAATTTTAGACCTGCTGAACGAAATCGACTGAAAACCTCCTCAAGACTGTTAAGATGGTCACTGAAAGTCCGACTGAACACCAATACATCATCAAGGTACACAAGACAAACTTTCCAATTAAGTCCACGAAGCACCAGCTCCATCAGTCGTTGGAAAGTCGGAGGGGCATTTGTAAGACCCATCGGCATAAGCTTGAATTGATATAAAGCACTGCCTATATTGAATGCAGTTTTCTCCCTATCATTAGAGTCTAGCTCAACTTGCCACTATCCACTTGACAGATCCATTGTACTAAACCAACATGCACCTGACAAGCTGTCTAGAGCGTCTGATGGTTGGGGCAAGGGGTACGAGTCTTTTACAGTGACTGCATTAAGCTTCCTGAAATCAATGCAGAACCTGTAACTGCCATCTTTCTTTTTTACTAAGACGACAGGGGAAGCCCAAGGACTACAACTTTCTTCGATGACATCATGAGAAAGAAGCTGCTGAACTTGCCTATCTATCTCAGCTCGCATGTTTGGTGATGTTCTATAAGCCCTCTGCTTGATGGGCTGCGCATCCCCAGTACGGATGGTATGCTTGACCAAATCTGTACGACCATAGTCATAATCATTTGCACTGAAGATGTCTGCATATTTGAAAATTATGGTCTCTAGCTGAGTCTGTTGTTCTCTGTCCAATGCAGCTTGACTGAGGCCTACCTTGGATTTTGGGCAGGGCTCAATTTGAGTCTGTATTTGAGCTACTGTGGGTTCCAACATTGTGTATTCTTCACCTGGTTGAGAGACTAAAGAATGGAAATCACCTAGCCTCGTGCCACAGGGAACATGAAAATCCTTCATAGCTCGAACACAAGTCACGCCTGCTCTTACAGAGGTTACGGTGCGTGCTACAAAAAGACCTGGTACTGTCTGAATTTCAGGGTCTAAAATTCCAACATAATTGCATGCAAACTCTTTTTCCCCAATATTGGGCTGAATTTTTGCCAAAACGTTCATCTGTGACCTGGCTGGGATCAAAATGGGCTCTAAAGTCACAGCACTACTCCTAAGAGGGACTATATGCTGTGAACACAAGAAAGGAACAGTCCAGTTCCACAATTTTAAATGATTCTCCCTGAGGTCAATTTCAGCGTGATGTTTGCTAAGAAAATCCCAACCAAGGATAACAGGCTGTGTAGCATTTCTAACCACCTGGACATTATGGGAGAACACTTCCTCACCCAGCCTAATAGTAATAGGCAACATACCAAGAGTGTCAAAATAGTCACCCGTCACTGATTTTGCCAGCAGAAAGGATTTCTGAATAGGCTTTTTCATGAGAGAGGGTATCGACATTCTCAGTGTTTCACTGATCTAAGATATTTCTGAGCCTGTGTCTACAAATGCTTGTACAGAAATGTTCTCAATGATAGCAAAAACATAAGGTGTGGGAGTGACAGAAGTTACCAGTTCAGTTTGTTTGGGCCCACTCATAGACTCAGCAGATACTTGGCCCATAGTACCTGCTACCAGACGTTTCCCTGCTGTTCAACATCCTCATCGCCGAAACTGACATGATGATCACCAGACGAGGGTAGATGGTCCCTAGAAGATCGTGGGCCATATCTCTCACCAGAAAACTTGTTGGAGGGCAATTCGGTCACATGACGATCCTGATGATGAGAGGCGTGATGCAAGCGATCATCAGATGTTGGTCTGAAATAATCACGATGATGTAGAGTCGGGCCGACATGTTGGCTATGACGATGAGAAGTAGGGCTGGCATGTTGAGCACCATAATGTGGAGGCAGGCTGGCGTGACGATCTCGATGATGTGGTGATGGGCTGACGTATCGATCACGGTGATGTGGAGACGGGCTGATGTGGCATTCTCTATAATGCGGCGACGGGCTGATGTGACGATCACGGTGATGTGAAGATGGGCTGATGTGGCGTTCTCTATAATGCGGCGACGGGCTGATGTGACGATCACGGTGATGTGAAGACGGGCTGACGTGGCATTCTCTATAGCCTCGATGTCTGTCACCGTCTCGGTGGATGGAGGAGTAAGGTTCCTCTTGATGATATGGAGATGATGCAGGTGACGATTGGTATCTCCTTGGAGATGAGAGCGGAGAGTAACGATTTTTATCTCTACCACGTTCAGGTGAGTAGCCTCTCTGTCTGGAGAAAGCATGTTGAAAACTGGGCTCCTGCTGTCGTTTTAATTGACCGACTTCCATCCTGAGAGTCTTAACATCAGCAGTTAGTTGCTTTACGGCAATCATGATTTCTGATGAAATGTCAGATGATGCAGTCTTTGTGGATACCATAGCAGAAAGCGATTCACCACTGGGTGAAGTTGGTGATGAAGTTAGCGTCAGGCTGGACTTTTGACTGAGATGGGAAACGGGTGCTAGCCTGAGAACTTCCTGTGCTCGTTCCCATTTACAAGCAATAGCTAATGCTTCCTCTAGGCTAGTAGCGCCATGCTCATGACATTTTGCCTGGAGAACAGGGTCAAGACCGGCTATGAACCGTCTAAATCTTTCCATAGTAATGGCGGACTCACCATAATTTGGAAATGCTTCCAAAACCAGTCTTGTAATCTCAGCTGCAAATACTTCCAAAGGCTCTTTGGGCATACGCAGTCTGGCATTCACAAAAGTCTGAAAATGCAGCAAAAATTGCTTCCGGCCAAAAACGTCATTTAATGCAGCAACACACTGTTCATAGTCTTGTTGTATATCAGGAGACAGGGAGAGCCAGTAAGCTAAAGCATCTCCACTCAACCGCGTAGGCAAAATGGCGGCCAAATCCTGTGTCTGTGCATCAGCACAAGCCTTTACAGCAAGCTCTAATCGGGCTTTCCATAAGGAAAACTGTCTTTATCCTTACCGTCCCCATGGAAACATGGTGGAAGATCGACTTTGAAGTGCAGCACCTTTGTTGTATGATTAGACGAACGGTGTGCCGTACTGTCCAATTCGTCATCATCGCTCCCGTTGAGAGACGAGGCGCGTGCGGGAAGCGCGCGAGAATCAATAGACATTTTCCTGTCAATTAGGTGCTGTTAAACTTCGAACGGAGCAAGTGATGAAATAGTCCCTTAAACAGACCAAATGTCACTTCAAAGTTCACTCACCACTACGCTTCGCGGTGCATTAGAAATGCGCCGTCGTAGTTAAACGCTACTGCCGTGAAACTTCCAGAAACTCTTGAACTTGAAACCGCTGCCACCAGTCTGTAACCCTTATTTCTTGATGCCGCGTCGGCGATTACTCCATTCTCTTCATCGTGGGTAACATAAATGAAACACGGGTTACAATGGTGATAATTCACGTTTCTTCTTTATTCAGAAGCATCGGCATAACAGCATGAACAGCCGCCTAACTCGTATACAACTCACTTCACCTCTTTCTTTTTTCTTTTTCCAGCGCGCTCTGCCTTAAAGAGGCAGGAGCACAAAATAACCTCTACACCAATATATATAAAACTTTATATAAGACAAATAAAAATGTACAAAACATTTTCTTAAATAAATTATTATTGTTTGACATCTGTTTCTTTTTCCCCAAATAAAATAATCAACTAGTGAAATAAAATAAAATAACGAACTAGCAAATTTAAAGGTTACAGTAGTCTTTTCATTGTAGCAATTGTTTTTGACTATTTGAAGAAATTAATGGGATTATTGTTTAAATTCGCACCATGACAGATTGCATTATGCCAAAATTACCTTTAAATGACCTTGATGTTTCAATATTTTAGCTTTAGACTGACTTAGAAAAGCTAACCATCTAAGGCAGAAGCTCTTGATCATATTGTACACCATTTTACACACGTTTATATCACATGTAAAGGTCTAGATTTTAGATGTTATGTGATATAGCATTCATTGACCACATTTATTTCTAAGTAATTGGACATCAATAGAATAAATGACTTACTGTATGGTGTCTTTGCAGGACAGGCCTCATCTCCACCAATCAACTGTCTTTCGTACTGAATTCCATCCCTCTCTATGCCGGGGATGAATGCACCAATGAGGAGCTTGACCGTGAGTAACCTGTTCCCAAATTCCCATCCGTCCATGACTCCGCCACTCAGTGTTGCATTTATGCCTTGTCTGATATGGTGGACATTATTTGTCGATATAATTGTATCCGTTTGGTACACCATATGCCATGTAAACTAACTGTTGTGTGTTATTTACAGGGTATGCCTGATCGCATGTTATGTGCAGTGCTGGAGCAATTTCAGCTTTACTTTTCCCGTTGGTATGTGCGCTTTGTTTCAGTGAGTGTGTGATATCCATGTTTTTATTATTGTCCTCGATAAGAATGGCCTTATTGCCAATATTCTGCCTTTCATTTGTGTTATGGTGAAGATCCAGTGTGATCTTTGCAGAAGGTAAGTCAGTATTCTGTGTGTCAACAGTCTTTGTTTTATGTACATCATATGCTTGATTGTGTTTAGCGGTGGCTGCGCAACTCTACAATACATATTGTCTGGTTCCGTACAGAGCTGTGTTCTCATTTTGTACTGGAAAGCTGCAATGAAGACATAGCCCAAATCTCTTTGCATGCCTCAGTAGTTATAGCATATTTTTCCACTAAGGACTTTCATGACACTTTTTCTGAGGTCATTTTTTATACTGTATAATTTTGGAACTTAGCATTTAGTTTATCACATGAAATGCCTTTTTTTCCCCCAATAAACTAGATTGCACTTTTCAGAGCACAATAGCATCAGCATCCAATAAAAACAGATCTAAGGGGAAACAAACACAATTTTAGCTTTGGTCGATGTGTCATTTAAGTTATCGTTCGTGGTTGATGTGCTCCTGTCTTTCAGATCCACTCTCTCTATAGCACAGCAAGCCCAAGCATGCTGAAGCGGAAGCAGAGCTCGCGGGTTGAGGCCCAGCCCATGACTGACTTTGGGCCCGACGAAACACTGACCGACAGTGCTGACATCCTTTGGATCAACAAACCAGTATGTAAAAATAATCACTGAATCCCACACTCCATATAGAAAAGAGATTTGTTGCAGCAATCAACAGCGAGCACCTTGTTCTAACGCATGACACAATAATGCATTGTGCATCCATGTGTGGTTTGGCTAAACCAGCTGCAAAAGAACAGTGTTGCACATCAAAACATTTCGATGGAATCTTGGTTATTCTTTTTCTGATGTATTACACTAGGTATCCCCTCTCACAGTGAAATCCCATTGGTCCAAAATCACACTCCACGTAGCTGTAAATTTAAGGAATAGTTCACACACAAATTAAAATTTCTCATCATTTACTCATCACTAAAAACTAAACCATGGCGTTGTGCCTTAAAAACTAAACTCTCTTAAATTTGCTGTGCTTTTTCTCCTCAGTGGGTTCATTCTCTCCTACGGGCCTGTGCCATAATCAGTGTAATTTCAGTTTGTATGAACACACCTATGACCTTTGAGCACTACCCACCACTGCAGTTTGTCACATTCACCCTGGACACACTGCTCATGTTCCTCTACACCGCAGAGATGATCGCCAAAATGCATATCAGAGGTATCATCAAGGTAAAACACACAATCAGTTGTCTCAGCTTGTAACAAAAATTAAATGGGGAAAAATAGAAAAATAGAAGTGAATAAATGGGCAGGTGGATGATTTGAACCCTTTAATTACTGCTAAATAATGTGTGGACAGTTTAATTGCTGAATCAAGGATAACAAGTGTACAGAGAGACATTAAATAGTGAATAATTTGCCTCTTGATCTATAAAAGAGCTGAGTATTGAAATTGAAGACTTTTGTTATTCATTATCTGTTATATGGCATGGAAAGCTGTTTTTTTTTTTTGTAGAAGATAGAGTAACTAATTTGTTCCCTTAGATCATGTGAGGACAGGGTGATTAGCCTTGCTCCAATTATATGCTAAGTTAGCATGCATTTTAATTTTCTTGGAGAAGAGTTTCTCACAGCATTATTGCAATGGTGACTGACCTCTGTTCTGCTAATTATGCCTATTTGTTTTGTATTCCTGTCTTTGAATTGATTGTTATGATCAGTGAAAATCTTTTATTGATTTTTTTATGTTTTGTTCCACTTAGCAGGCATATATTGGGTAATTATGTATATTCTTGAGACTGTATTATGAATAATCGCTAATGGCATTGTAAAAGCATTGCATTTCTATCAGGAAGACTCGCAGAATTGAGTGAAATTTAAGATGACACTTATTTGAAGAATATCAAACAGAAAAGTAATGTCTCTCTTTGCCGTCTGGCAGTCCGAAGAAGCTTTACTTGGAATCGTCTTATCCTGCCGGAGATAGGAGGCAGGGGCAAGGAGCCTACCCCCGTGCAGGACGGGACTCAACTAGTGGTGGTGGTGGGGTGGTGGAGATTGCCGTGTTAGCACACTGAAACAGCAATATTATAGATTGTGAGCTGACTTATAATGGCTTTATTACCCAGGAATTACCCAGCTAATGGTGTGATGATGTACAGCTGCTAGTCTTCCTGCTAGAACTATGCTGCGATTACATTAATGGTACACGTGTACTTTTATGTGAAGCAGGCCATCGTATTTTATAACTGATTCATTCAGCCAAATAACTACCAGTTGCCCTTAATAAGTAAATCAGACCTTCACACAATTTGCAATGAATTATTTTTTTGGTCTACTGATACAACGTGGGATCTATTTGAGCAGCATATCTCATCAGAAGCTTTGAAATCCCAGATGAATTCTGGGCCTATGTCTCAGGAGCGCAAGTACTTTATCCTTTGTAGTATCTGCCTTTCTATCAAAGAAAGGCCACTGGAGCATGAACACAATCTGCGCTCAAGCAAACAAACCTGAGCATATCACATCTGTGATGTCACTTCCTGTGCCCCAGATGCATGAGCGTGCATAAAAATGACTCCTAGCTCCTGCCTGTGTTTTTTGCCAGTATAATTTACAATATTCCTTGTGTGCTCTGCCCCTAGTGAGATTATTTCTGGCCTGTCTACAGAGTTAGTTCTTATTAGTGAAATGTTTTATGTCACAACAGTGTCTGTCTTGTTTAGGTGTTCAAGGTGCACACCAGTTAAGCAGTGTTTCACAAAATAAGTGCTCTGAAGTGCTTGCACATCTATGGACTGACTTTTGTTGTCTTTGTTGTTAACAGCTGCCAAAGCCTTTCATTAGACCAGTGGACCAGCTGCTGCTCACCTGTGGATTTTCATTTATAGTCTGTAATTTATCACCTGCCTCTGTTTACAGGGAGAGAACTCCTACGTTAAAGACCGCTGGTGCATGTTTGATGGCTTCATGGTGGTCTTTCTGTGGGTCTCCCTTGTGCTTCAGGTACAGAAATGTTACTTTCAATGTTATTTTAAAGGTGAAGTCAGGGAACAAATAAATATGTAAAAGAAATCTGCTGGCCCAATCAGTCCTGTAGTTCAGATTTTTACTTGCGCTGCCCACATTTTCACTGGCCATATTACAAAAAAAAAAATTTGGCTGGAAATGACACAACTTGGCACAACTTGAGCTGAAAACTATGGCATATGATGAAAAAACATTACTGGTTAGTATATAATTCTCTACCAATTTTAACTGATCTTTCTAAGACTATCAAAAGTCATTCTGGCAATTTCAACTAAACTTAATTTATATTAGCCAACCAGCTGACATTATCACAGTGATATATTTAAATGAGCAGAATACGCAATTCACAAGTTTACAAGGCATACAAACACATATACTGTACAAGATCAACAAATAGATGATGTAGTTACAATGCAGCACGAGACAGATTGGGCACTGAACACTTCTGTCAAGTGGCTTGAAACGCTCTCAGACTGGCCCTGATATCTACCTATTGTTATTGTTGAGCCCTGGAAGTGCTTATTTTAATTTAAAAAGCACTGAGATTCTTGGGTAACTTTGCTCATCCAGTTCTCCATCTGAATGATCTCAAGGTGTTTGAAATAGCAGTGATTGTCGACCAAATGTCACCTTGGGGAATGTTACGCATTCCGAGGGCCCTCATAATGATCCGAGCATTCCGAATCTACTTCCGATTTGAGCTGCCACGTACCCGGATAACCAACATTCTTAAGTAAGTGTAAGAGCCATAATGAAGTATTTGAGGAACTGTCAGATTGTTTTTGTATTAGTCACTTAAAATTCACTTCCTTTCAGACGATCGGGGGAGCAAATCTGGAGTGTGTCCATATTTTTGCTCTTCTTCCTGCTTCTGTATGGAATCTTGGGGGTTCAGATGTTTGGCACCTTCAACCATCACTGTGTTACAAATGATACACAGAAAGGGTAGGTACTATTTTATAATCACTATTTACTAATTCTAATAGGCCGGTAATCACGAATACCTATTCTAAGCACAATTTAACACAATAAATCATCTTTCTTCCCATATAAAAGTAAAATTACAATTGAGATCTCTGTTGTTTCTCCTAGACAGCAATGAGATTAAATTAAGATTAAATTATACTTTTGCAGGAACATTCAGACTACAGTTATCTCAGTTATTTTTCAAAGGTCAGATATGCCAAGATACTAAAGTCTTCAATCAAAAGTCAGAGCTTTCAGTATGAATCATCATATTCTTCCAAGACCAAATTATTTGAGCTATGCTTTTCTTACTTATTTAATAGCTGTGTACTCTTACTGAATGTCTATGATTATCTCATTTGTTTCTATTTTTATCTCTTGTAAAGTCAAGTCATTTTTATTTGTATAGCGCTTTTCACAACACATATAGTTTCAAAGCAGCTTTACAGAAAATCATTCATTAGCAGAAAATGAAACCATAATATCCATAAAGTCTTAGTCATCATTGTATAGTTTGATTAAATATTACTGTAAATTGTGTATACAAATAAATAATTAAATTAGTATTTTATTTTGAGCCCCAGCGAGCAAGCCGAAGGCGACTGTGGCAAGGAACACAAAACTCCATAAGATGTTGGTTAAACCAGGCTCACTGTGGGGGCCAGTTTCCCTCTGGCTAAACAGCATGAATATAATGCCATTATTAGTTATGTGCTGTGCAAGTCATGGTTTAAAATGAGTAAACTAAAGAAATGTTAAGGGCCAGTGTTTAAACAAAGATTTTGTATGAACCTTAAGATTAATGACTAATGTCTTTGAAGTCCATCCTGGATTAACTACAGAAGTTCACATAGATGCATTGTCCTTTGTTAGTTGGCTGATGAAGGCTTTTGTTGGCAATTCATTGATAGTCTATATATTCCATTTTAAGAGTGTAGTCCATCATTAGACCAAGGTGATGCAGGCAGAGATGAGTGAGGCGCATTGCAGTTCAACCGGCAGGTCATTTCGGTGAGGTCTATCCTAAGTCCAATGTTCAGGCAGTGGCATATGAAGTATCCTACTGTATGTCTTATGGTTGGAGCTGGCATCAGTTTATCCTCTGAAGTCCATCATAATAGGCTGAAGTGATGTCTGTCTGGCACCAGCTGCATTTAGTCATCATCACTCAGAGACACGTAGCAGTGGAGTCCGGATTTGTGGATCTGGACGGATCTGGTAACCTTGGAATATGAATCCTGAAGTTGAGACAGGGAAACAAATAGAATAATATTAGAGTAGATGCCATTACATTTTTTGCAGAGTTATACTGTAGATCATGGTAAATGTTTCTGGTTCTGGCAGACATAACTAAAGCAGCCTAATTGTGAGTTGATGGATAATTGTAGGTGTATGCCTGGCTAAATAGATTAGAGTCTTTAGGCTAGCCTTAAACTGAGTGAGTGTGTCTGTGTCCCAAACAGTATTAGGGAGACAATTCCATAATTTAGGAGACAAATATGAAAAGGATCTACATCCTTTTGTGGATTTTAATATTATAGGAACTATTAAAAGGCCAGATTTTTGCTATCATAATGAACGTGATGGAATATAGTGCGGTAGAAGTTAATTTAAGTACTGCGAAGCTAGACCATTCAAAGATTTGTATATAGTTAACAACTAAATTTAACAGGTAGCCAATTTAACAACGATAAAATGGGGCTAATGTGATTATATTTCTTGGTCAGCCAGCACTCTGGCTGCTGCATTTTGAACCAATTGAAGTTTATTTATTGAACTTGCAGGACATCCTCACAGTAATGCATTACAGTAATCTAGTCTTGAGGTCATGGACACATGAATTAGTTTTTCGGCACAAGCAACAGAGAGCATGTGTCGTAACTTAGCATATTTCTGAGGTGGAAGAATGCTGTTCTAGAAATATTCAATTTTTTTTTCAAAGGACAGATTGGTATCAAATATAACACATAAATTCTTCGCTGTAGAAGATAATGTAACAGTACATCCATCGAGAATCAAATTATATATTAGCGGCTTGTTTATAGATGTATTTGGTTCAATAATTAGTGAACTGCAATGCTCCTCACTCATCTCTGCCTGCATCGCCTTGGTCTAATGATGGACTACACTCTTAAAATGGAACACATAGACTAACAATTAATTGCCAACAAAAGCCTTCATCAGCCAACTAACAAAGGACAATGCATCTATGTGAACTTCTGAAGTTATTCCAGGATGGACTTCAAAGACATTAGTCATTAATCTTACAGTTCATACAAAATCTTTGTTTAAACACTGGCCCTTAACACTTCCTTAGTTTACTCATTTAAACCATGACTTGCACTGCTCATAAATAACTAATAATGGCATTATATTCATGCTGTTTAGCCAGAGGGAAATTGGCCCCCATAGTAAGCCTAGTTTAACCAACATCTTATGGAGTTTGGTGTTCCTTACCACAGTCTCTGTACTGTGATGGGGCCTAAATCCTGACTGAAATTGTTCATATATACTATTTCTCTGTAGAAATGAACATATTTGGGAGGATACTACCTTTTCTAGGATTTTCGACATAAACAGGAGATTTAAGATCGGTCTATTATAAGGCAATTATCAAGGATCCAGCTGTGGCTTCTTAACTGCCATTTTAAAGTTTCTTGGGACATGTGCTAAGGATAGCGAGGAGTCTATATGTGATATTCTCAGTTGACTTTTAGTTTGTGTACTTTTATTTTGAAATTTCCGGTTAAGTCCCTGTTTCCTAGTCTTGTCATTTCCTGTTTTCCCTTCTTGTTCATGTGTCTGGTTTTCATTGGTTCATTGTTTTGATTCAGTTCTAGTTTGTCATTGGTTTTAGTTAATTGTCTTGTTTTCTTGTTTTAGAGTTCTGTTTGTTTATTGGCCTTTGTTACCCATGTCTTGTGTATTTAAACCCTCATGTTTGCCTGTGTCATTTGTCAGGTATTGTACGTGTAACCTTGTTGTTCAGCCATAGTTTATAACTGGTAATCAGAAGTACACTGGTTCGAACCCCACAGCCACCACCATTGTGTCCTTGAGCAAGGCATTTAACTCCAGGTTGCTCCGGGGGGATTGTCCCTGTAATAAGTGCACTGTAAGTCGCTTTGGATAAAAGTGTCTGCCAAATGCATAAATGTAAATGTAGTTTAGTCTAGCCTGTGTACATGTAACCTTGTTGTCAAGCCAAAGTTTAGTCCAGTCAGTATACATGTGCCTTGTAGTTTTGTTCTAATCAAGTCAGAGTATTGTAACCTCTTGGTTTTTTGTTTTGCTTTAGTTTTAGTCTTAGTTTTAGTCGTAGCCTTAGTCAAGTTATATTAAGTCTAATTTAGTTAGGTCTATGGTTTCTTGTTTTTGTTTCCTTTCACATTTATTGTTTGGGATTCCGGTTTCACGTTTTAAGAAATAAACTGCATTTGGGTTCATCTTAAATTTATCATCATCGTTTCTGCCTGTTTTGTCAACACTGTTACACTATAATATAAAGAAGCGGTTCTGAGATTAAAGGGAAAACCTCTTAAGAGCTTTGTTAGTATTGGATTTAACATGCATGTTTTGGCTTTTGATGTTTCGATAAGTTTTGTTAGCTCTACAAAATCTATGATTGCATACTATTGAAGTTGCTCATGAGGAAAATTATGAGACACTGTTTTGTGAGGTACTGTGACAGACGATTGCATAAATCCAATTTTATTTCTGGTGATTTCAATTTTATCTGTAAAGAAATGAAGTCATTACTATTGTATTTTGACAGAATATCTGGTTCAGTTGAGGCTTTATTCCTAACCAATTTAGTCTGAATAAACACCTAGGATTGTTGTGGTTATCTTCTATGAGTTTGCTAAAATATGCTGACCTGACAGCTTTTAGTATCTTTCCATGCACAGCAAAATATCTCTAATTTTGTATTCTATGTGCGCTCTATTTTCCGAGCTGCTCCTAAGGAATTTTAGGAGAAACATCTTGGACAAAATTGATACAAAACTGGTTTGAAAGAACTTTATTAGCTCAAGAATGAACATCATGTAAATTTCATTTCAGTTTCCATTTGTGTGGCTAGCTCAGTTCTTGTTGTTTATCATCCCTGACATGAAACCGAGGATATAACATTATGCTGCAGTATTATTCTGCATCAGTGTGAGATCAGAAGTATATATCTGTTGCTACACACCACCTACACGTTTTTGGAAAGGTATTAATAACAGATCATAATTTTCATGATGTGATGTGACAGACATTGCTTCTATAAGCATAGCCATATTATGGTGTACCATATTGATACAGACTCATATATTATTTATTTTATTTATTTATTTTTTTTTAACTACAGCTCTGTTTGTTTGATTTGCTCATTTAACTTGGCCTTGATAAGACAATAATACATGTCTATAAAAGAACAGTGAACTTTGCTGGAACACGTCTTGATTCCCAACTTGAGAGCATGACGAAAGCAAGGTATACCACAAATTTAATGCATTTTGTGTATGGAGCTGTGGAGGTGGTTCTTTTTTTAAACCTAGGCTTAATTAATATTCCCTTTGCAGATGAGCGCGTGTCAGAGTCGGCTCTAAAACAAAAAGCCTGAACCATCATCAACAGAGGAGTGTGCCGAACACTAATCACAATAATTAACATTTCCTGTATTGCCTAGGCATTGTGCAAATGCACTCCTCTTTTCAGCAGCATGCCCTCAATCTGTCTATCTGCTTGACTGAAAAGAGCTCTTAGCCTGCAGACAAAGAGATATCTCATCCTGATCTGCACTGATTCTTACAGAAACATTTGACATGATATTAATTAATTTTTGTCATTTACTCACCCTCATTTGTTCCAAACATCAGACAGATCAGCTTTACATTTGCATTAACGTGAGCATTTACTGTTTAATAAATTATTAGTCTTTATTTTTGTTGATGGGGAGATTAGGTTATAATAGAACATTTAAGTTTCAAATCAAAACAAAAAATGTAATAGCATTTCAATTAGAGAAACATAATTAAACATAAATTTCAATAGCGTATGGCTATTTGTATAAAAAAAAAAAAAAATAAACTATTGTAAGTTAACTTTAAAGGCAATAATTTTTTTCTCTCTCAATCAATTCAAGTACTTAAATCAACGTTTTATTTAATAACTTTATCCTTACATCTGTAACTGCCATTTTGGGGATTTTGTGAGTTAGAAAGATGCTTGGATAAAAAAGAATTTGAATTAATGATGACTTCTATTGCCATTCTTATTGCAATTTAAATTTATAATACTTACCACTAATACAATATATTATTTAGGTGTTAAAATAAATAAAAAGGACAATTAATGATGTCATAAGTATTATTGAAAGTGTGTTTGTTAACAGTTTCTTCACGAGTATGATCTCTTTGGGGTTATTTATTGATGTATAATTATAGCTATTTTGATTCTCTGCTGTGCCTCTGATTGGCCTTTGTGACACTGCAATCAATGATCCCTACTAATTTCAGGGTCCTAATAAGCAATTTGAAAGAATGTCTGGCGGGCCAATTTAAAAGCATTAATTTTCATTAGAGACATCAAGCGTCTTCTGAAATAACACCTGTGGCCCAAACGAATGCTGTCTGTGAGAGAGTGTGTGGGTTAGAATCAATGTATTGTTTTCTCATCCAAGTAAGAATTTCAAGGATATTAAGCCTATGTTTACACAGCAGCAGAATGTGGTTGTCAATCCTGTTAAATACGGTTCTGTTCATACATGTTAGATTAGGAAAGAGAATGACAATGACATTTTATAACTGAAGAGGCTACTGATCTGAATTTTGAGAGCGAATTCAGTTGATACTTTTTTTTTTTTTTTTTTTGAGGAACACAAAAGACAGAATGTTTGGGACTGACAACCCCATTCCCAATGTACTTTTATTGCATCTTTTCCATACAATTCAAGTTAATTGTGACTGAGGCTGTTAGTCTCACTTAGGCTGTTAACATTCTGCCTTACATCTGTGTTCCACTGAAGAAAGAAATTCAAGTTGTTTTGGAACAACATATGTTTTTTTCAGTGAGTTTTTACAATCAATCTCTGTCACTATGGGTACAGGCAGCCTCATAACAATCTAGGGATTGACTTCAGTTACCTGTACATACAGATTCTGTCTCCTGTTCTATATAGGACAATTTGAGAGTCATAACTTTTGTGGTTCTTAATTTCATACACTGTGTTAATGTAGCCAAACAGGACCATGATTACAACTGGCATTATGTGAACAAACACCAGACAGTCTGTTGCAATAAAATGGTTAATGTGGCCAGATGTAACACATAACCCAACATGTGATGATTGATTGAAAACACACTCTGCTCTTTCTAGTAATGTTACATGGAACAGCCTGGCCATCCCTGATACACACTGCTCACCGTATGGAGAGGGTTATCAGTGTCCAGCTGGGTTTAAGTGTATGGATCTGGAAGAAGACTTGGGGCTCAGCAGACAGGAGCTTGGATACAGTGGTTTCAACGAGCTTGGTGAGTCATTGCAATGTCCATCTAGCATGAAGGAATTATGTTTTCTTTATGTCTGTTTTTTTTTATGTTTTGCTTAGTTTTTGAAAAAAAAAAAAAAGGTGCATTTTTATATTTTCTTCAGATAATGTTACTTCCCCATTCAAAACGTGCTGTCACAATGCTAGGGTGTTTTGGGTGGTTGCTAGAGTGTTTTGAGTTATTGCAAGGTGGTTGCTTTCTGGCCAGTCAAAAGACCCCCATACTGTGATTTTCCATTTTCTAGATATGACTCTGCTCCCTCCTTCCTCCTTTGGAACACATGAACACGGAAGTGAACGCTGGCGTGTCTGTCTACCGCTACTCTCGGGTGTATTGTTGTGCGTATTTTGTTTTGTTTCTATTCGACTGCTGCCGCTACTTCGCTTAGATTCAGTTCGTATCTCATCGATCTGTGATTGGGATTTTTTTGAATGACATGTTGGTTATTGCGTTACTCACCTTTGGAACGAACTCGCTCTACAACTTAAGCTGCGTACACACTGCCAGCGACTTTGTCGCTGCAAGTCGCCAGTGGCTGGCGGTGAAGTCGCTAGTGGGTGTTCCCAGTACTGGTTGCCTAGTAACGTTTATAAATGACATTCACGGATGTCATTCCATTGCTGTTGACAGCGAATCTCTTTTCTTGCCACTAAAAACAAACATTTTGGAGGGAAAAGACTAAATATAAATGGAATCAGTACATAAAATGCTTTATATCAAAGATGAATGAGAAACAAGGCGTGCTGTTTGCCATAGCGGCTGTTTATCTCCGGCGAAAATGCAAATGCCGGTCTTTCTGGGTCCATAAAATCCCCGCGATCTCAGATACACCTTTCCACGCAGTATTTTTCTTGATGTCCTTGTACGTGGGGAGACATATCATAGAGCACTGGGAAATTTCTAACAGCAAGAATTAGCCTTTCATCCGTCTTGATAGAGAGAGAGAGAGAGAGAGAGAGAGAGAGAGAGAGAGAAGGGACATGTGAGCTCTCCCGTCGTCTCTCCTATTGGCTGTCGCTTCCGTTAGTCGCTCCAAAGTTGAACTTTTCTCAACTTTGTCGCGTCGCTGGACACGCCCACATCTAGCGCCAACGGTCGCGACAGCTCGTGTCGCCGGAAGTCGCTGTGCTCGCATTGAAAATGAATGGTATTGAGTCGCTGTTGCGCGCGATGTCGCTGGCAGTGTGTACGCACATTAAGCATCTGTTGGTTCAGTTTATGTGGCGGAAGCGTTGAATTGACACGGGACCACCTTCAGATCTGTGGACTTTACTGTCTGATACTTTTTTACTGGAGGAAAAGACTCTTTGCCGTTGGCCATGGATTACTATGTTTTCCTTTTGACGTCTCGCTGGCTGCAAGTTCGCTGTGAACTTTCTCACGAGCCTTCGATGCTTGAGGTGCAGGCTTTGCTTAACCAGGTGGATGGATTGGCCTTCTCCTTTTTGGTTTTATTGCTGTCTTAGTGGACTGGCATTTCATAGGGCAAAACTCATACTACCCATCTGCTCTGTGTATCGGCACAAACAGGATGTATTTCTACACTACTTCGGATCTGCTGCGTCTGAACTCATTTTTTCGTCTGCCAGCGGAAACCTACAAAGTCTGCGCTAATCTAGGGATTGTACGTCAACATCGTTATATTCATTGGGGGTTATATTCATCAGGGGTTATATTTCGCACTTATGAGAAATCTTATACCTGCCTCACGTCTAACAGTTGTATCCCTTCATTATGGTCAACTACTCGTCATCTCGCCAATAGACCGGTTGCTGCGAGCGATGGTATTAACTTTGATCATATTCGCGTATTGGAATACTCTCCTGTAAAAACTGTGTCAACCACAATGGAACCTTCAACTACAGCCTCCTCTCCTGTGAAAATGGCATTAATTAATGCCAGGTCTCTTTTTAACAAATCCTTTGATATTAATTACTTTTTAGTTCTAAAGATTTGGACTTTTTCTTCCTGACAGAGACATGGCTTAACAATGGCGACGTCATCCCTTTGGGTGAACTGACTCCTGCTAACTGCTCCTATTATAATTCTCCAAGGTCTGTTGGCCGTGGTGGTGGTCTAGCTACTGTGTTCAGGAATCATCATCATCATTGCAGACTTTTGCCGGTAAATGGATTTTCAAGTTTCGAAGTGCAGCTGATGAAAATTAATCTAATATGTCCTGTTCTCTTTGCTCTAGTGTATAGATGTTATGAAGGCAGGTGAAGGCAGACTAGGGGTGATGATCTAAATGGGAAAATAAAACAAAAACACGAAAGACTTCCAAGGGGTACACAGGCAGGATTAACATCAATGGAGAGCAAGGATAAGATTCACATATGAACATACACATCTAAACATCTACATTCAACGACCGAAGGGACTGCACAAACAACGGGGCTTAAGTACACAGGGAGAGTGATGATCAAACGAGACACAGGTGAGAACAATGAATGACAGGCAATGATGAGGGCAGGGAATTATGGGAAGTGTATTTTACAACAGTTGACAAGTGAAACACGGGGCAGACAACGGGATCGTGACAATAGACCACCTAAATACAATAAGGATTTTATTTGGGAATTCTCAGAACTCTTAACATCTCTGGTACCTCGTTCTGACAAGCTGTTAATTCTGGGAGACTTTTATATTCACGTGTGCTGCAAAAAGCAACCTCTAGTTAGGGATTTTTTTATGTATGGTGAATTATTTTAATCTCACACAGTTAGTTTCAGGACCTACTCATGTAAAGGGTCATACTCTTGATTTGGTATTAACATCAGGTCTTCATGTAAAAAATCTTGTAGTAGATTCTGGAATCTCTGACCATAGTTTTGTTTTATTTGAGTCTGTGCAGCCACATTTTGTACCTCTACCCCCTGTGCGCTGACACCTCACTCGTGCGATTCATTCTTCCACAGTTATGCAGTTTTCAGAGGTGTATGCTTCTGCTTATCTGTCTCATATCACTGATGTCATTACTTGTACTTCAGACACCTCACAATTGGTTGAAGTCTTTAACACAACTTGCACTGCCATTTTAGATCAGGTTGCTGCTTTAAAGTCACGGAGATGTAAAAATAAGTCAGGCATCCAGCCTTGGCTTAATGAATATACTCGCTCTGTTAGGCAGGAATGTAGGAAGGCAGAGCGTAAGTGGAAGAAGGATAAACTTAAGGTTTCATTTGAAATGTTTCGTGATTCCTTAAAGCAGTATCAAGTCTCTGTCAAGACTGCAAAATCGAACTACTTCTCTGAATTAATTGCTAAAAACGCCCATAGGCCTAAGATCATTTTTAATACAATTGATTCCATTTTGAACCCTGCCCCTGTGGGCTATCCAGATGCAACCCCTGAGACATGTGAAAAGTTTCTTGAA
Source organism: Xyrauchen texanus (assembly GCF_025860055.1). Classification (NCBI taxonomy): domain Eukaryota; kingdom Metazoa; phylum Chordata; class Actinopteri; order Cypriniformes; family Catostomidae; genus Xyrauchen; species Xyrauchen texanus. Next base: position 29,444,894 of record NC_068293.1, on the reverse strand, counting down.
TTTTTTATTGACAAAATTCAAGACATTAGAACACATGTCATGGGCCCAGTTGTGATACACTCTGAACCCACGCTGCCTTCCAGTTCTTTTAGTCACTTTGACCCTGTTTTATCTGCCCAACTGTCGAATATAATATCGTTAAAGAAACCTACTAATCCTCCCATTGATGTCATACCATCACGGCTTCTCAAAGATGATTTTATTTCTGTTGCCCCCATTATGCTGGCCATAATCAACAGTTCTTTGAGAAATGGAGTAGTCCCTGCCAGCTTTAAACATGCTGTGGTTCAGCCTCTGCTGAAAAAACCTAACCTTGACCCTACAGTTTAAGAATTATAGGCCTATTTCATGCCTTTTCTGTCAAAAATCTTGGAAAAGGTGGTTTATTTGCAGCTCTATTTTTACTAACCACCTTCAACATATTTCACAAATTTCAATCAGGCTTTAGGGCACTGCATATTACTGAGACTGTACTATTAAAGGTGACCAATGACATTTTAGTCTCCCTGCATTCTGGCAACAGGGCCATTTTAATCCTTCTAGACCTCAGTGCAGCATTTGACACGATCGATCACTCCATTCTTTTAAATCGCCTTGAGATGGTGATTGGCATCCAGGGAGTGGCATTAAACTGGTTTTCCTCATATCTTAAAGAGAACTTTTTCTATCAGTATTGATGATCACTTCTCTTCCCCAACACTGCTCACATGTGGCGTCCCACAAGGCTCCATGTTGGGTTCTCTGCTTTTTCTCTTTATATGCTTCCTTTAGGCTCCATCTTTCAGAAGTACAGTGTAGCCTATCATTGTTATGCTGATGACACACAATTTTACCTTCCTGTCAGGTCTAACGATTGTTGTTCCATCATTAATCTCATCTCCTGTCTTGAGGAAATTAAATTATGGATATCTGAAAACTTCCTCATGATTAATGAGGATAAAACCGAGGTCATTGCTTTTGGCTCTTTGTTACGTATCGCTAACATTGAAAATCAGTTGGGTTCTTTATATGTGGGTCTGTCTCAATCTTCTTTCTCACGTCTGCAAGTAGTCCAAAATGCAGCAGCTAGACTTCTAACGGGTACCAAGAAAAGAGAGCATATTACCCCAGTTCTTGCTTCCCTACATTGGCTTCCAGTTAGTTACAGATTTCAATTCAAGGTTGTGCTGTATGTTTATAAGGCCTTGCATGGTTTAGCCCCTCAGTACATTGCCGATTTACTTCATTTACATTCGGCACCTAGGTCTCTTCGATCATCAAATCAGTTACTCCTCTCTGTTCCTCGATCCCGTTTGAAAACCAAAGGTGATAGGACATTTGTAGTTGTGGTCCCTCATTGCCTATATTTAAATCTAGATTGAAGACACATTTTTTTCTCTTTAGCCTATAATGTTGGATGAGAATTATAACAGTTTTTTGTGTAGGTTTTATAATGTTTTATTAATTTGTTCTTTTTAACATTTTATAAGTTCTATTTAATTCTGTTATTAATGTTTGTAAAAATGTTTTTACAGCACTTTGGTTACAACACTTGTTGTTTTTAAGTATGCTTTATAAATAAACTTTAACTTCAAATAAAAATATGGGATTTCTTCACCTGTTTTATCATAGCTGTGTTACCCATACTGCCCTGCAAAAGCAAAAGACCTTAACTCACTAGAGTGTGAAACTGAGAAAAATGACTTTAAAGTTTCTGTTTTGTCCAGACAAAAGTATTATAGGTAGGACTCCCAAAATTTCACAACTAGTTGCTATACAGAAGAAATGTTTGTATGCAAAAACTCTTGAGTCAAAATTGACCTTTGACCCTTGTTTGGCAGTTAATGCACTCTGCCTTTGTATCATGTGCCAAAAATCAGGAGTCATGCAAAGGCAAAAGGCCGTAACTGACATAATCAATATTTACTTGCTGTTCACCATACTTGCATCCATTATAAGAACACCTAACCAAGGTCTAGTCATCATGGTATTTGTTTTAAATTATATAGAAGACCTTTGGTTGTTCCTATTTAGTTCTATAATGATCAGGATAGTGCGGCAACACTAACATCGTTAAACAGTATAACAGATACGTTACTTTGCAGTACATTATGTACAGTATGAATAAATACAATAAATATTTTCACAATAAAGATAATTTAATTATAATTGAATACAAAGGTATATGTATTTAAATGCAAGATATAGAGTAATAATTAATTAAACATTAGACCAATACATTAGAGATTAGAGACTGCTCATTCCAAGTTTTTTACTGCGCCCAAATAAAATCTTACTGAAAGCTAATTTTTTGAGATATCAACCTAAAATTTGGAACACAACTTGGCCATAGGTATATATGACAAAGCATTCTTGAAATACAACCATTTATGTTTGGATAGTGATTTTAATGTCTATACGAAAAAAGGGGGAGGGGTGACAGTTAAAGGGTTAAGGGCCACCAAACTGCTCAAGATGCTCAGTCAACGAACTGGACTTGGATTACTACTTTTTAATTCTGAGATAATATAGACAGAGTATACCGAAAAAAAGTTGGAATTACTTTTACTATTTAGGTTAGCCTACTTTGTATGGACGTTAGCGATAACTAGCTAAAATCTGACGTGAACACCTGCAAGAAAGAAATATGGCTCAAACACGTATGGATTGTTGTGGATACAGCAGATGACGTGCATTGCTATGGATTATATCTTCTATGGATTATATCGGATTGCATGGAAAGGTAGGATGCCTCTGTATTTAATATTTGGTTTTCAGCATCTGATGTGAGGCGAGTGTCGGCGTCAACGTTAGTGCTAATTTACGTGACACAGATTAAATTTAGCTAGCTCCGGGCTGTCACTGACATTGACAGATCTGAACCATCGCCCTATCACATCGCAATAATACAAACAAGCAGTCGGCAGTCTACACTTTATTTCAAAGATGTGTCGTGTGTATGTTACGCGGTTTGGTGACAATAAAAGAGCGGTAATCTTTGACAGTATGACAAAGCCAGAGTACAGTAACATCACAGCGGCACCGTAACATGTCTCTTGATGCCAGGCGAAACAAAGTCAGAACACCTTAACTCAAGCGTGCCGGAACAAAGGCTAAGAGCCGTAACAACTGTTACGGCGTTCTGCTGTGGTTTCTCGTATGGTTTTGGATGTTACGGTTGTCATAGCCCTTTAATTTCTCGTTAAAACAATCAAATTGACTCACGATATTTATTCACATGATAAAGGAGGTCTTGAATACCCCAAAAATGACATTAACTCATTTTTGACCAAACATGATGTTACAGCGTTTTGCCTTTGTAGGGCAGAATAGGCCACAAATCCAGTTTCAGATGAAATCACGATTTATGAATACAGAATTCCAATGACCAATTGCTGTGTGTAAGGGCATGTCAACACTAATGTTATGCTTATGCCACTTACTTACACTGGAATGCCGTACCCTATCTGTCACTCACTCGACATTGTGTTGATGTAGTGACACTAGGGGTCACTCTTGAAAACCCGGAAACACATCTGATCTTTGATAAAAGGCCAATGGGAATAAGCGAGTGGTATTTGCATGCCCCTCCCCCAGACATATGTGTAAAAAAGTTGCAAACCGCTCATTAGATTTTCTGTTCGGAGTCGAACGGTCGATAGTTCAAGCTGAGCAAGCGATTTCCATCCCTCACCTCTGCTAGATCCTTACGGCGCATTACAGTGGCTTTCTCCCCTCTCTGCATGGGTACACTGCACAGATTGCCCCTGGGTGCTTTTGCAGATCTAAAGTATATTCTGAAAGAGCATTTTCCCTCACTAAAGAGAATATATTCCTAAAAGAGCGGCACACTTTTCCAAGATGCATTGTTTGAAAGATGCCTTTCCGGTTGTGTGTTATTCCTGGTTCCGGTTGATACCTCTTGCCTTCTGACGGCCACGATCGCTGTCTTTCGTGCCTGGGCGCCACCCACGCCAAGACATCTTTCGTGAATGCGGCATGTCCTCATTGCGAGGCAATGATCATGGCAATATTGTAGTCGTGGCTCGCTTTCATAAGAAAGCAAGCCACCCCAGTGGCTCCCTACCTCGGTACTTCTACCTACGGGTATGAAGCCAGTGCAGAGAGCACTGGGGTGATTCGGGGACCCCAATGGGACCACCTTTGCCGGTTAAATCCACACGGACCTCTCATTCTCCGGCACGCTCATTTGCTAGTTTTACTAGGCATTCGGATGAGTGTGCCGGCTCGTCCGAATGCCTAGCAAAATTATTCGTCTTATTCGGTGCCTGTGAAGGTGATGAGCTCTCGAGTGCAGCATCGGAGAGCGGACCTATCCTGTCTGACACGGAATCCTCCGCTGGGCTTCCCCCCTCGGGTGTGGTCGCCCAGTCACAGGAGGATGCTGAGATGATGGACATGCTTTCCCAGGCTGCCGCACGCATTGGACTAGAGTGGAACCCTCCGCTCTCCCCTGAACCCTCGTGACTCACAGCCACGCCACGCCCGCCCCAGATCCCTTCATCCCGGAAGTACACGAGGAGCTGACGAGTTCGTGGGAGGCACCTTTCTCTGCCCAGTCCCTACCTCTCAGCTCCCCCGCCCTAACTACCCTCGATGGCGGAGTGGCCAGGGTTTACTCTGCGATGCCCCCAGTGGATAAGCTCCCATCCAAGGCATGTAGGCTCATGTCTTCCCTGATGGCTAGAGCCTATGGTGCCACGGGACAAGCCGGCACCGCCATGGCTCTCCTGCAGGTCCTCTAAGCCAAGGTGCTGAAAGAACTGCACGGGGGTAGTTCTTCCCTGGGATTGATGCAGGATCTGCGCTTGGCGACAGACCTTGCCCTCTGGGCAATGATGGTTACAGTGTGGTCTCTCAGGCCGGCCTCTTCGGCGACACCGTCGAGGACTTTGCCCAGCAGTTCTCTGCAGTGAAGCAGCAGACGGAGGCCATCCAACACATCCTGCCCCAGTGCGGCTCAAGATCCCTCACCCGTTTGCTTGTCACCAACAGCTCCACCCGGCGCCTCCCCCAGGAAGCAGATGCCACCCGTCTAACTGCTGATTGCTAGAAAGAATACCTCAAAGCACCACTGACACAGGCATCAAAATTGGTTCGCGCCGGTAGACCTGAAGGACGCATACTTCTACGTCTTGATTCTGCCTTAACACAGACCCTTCCTGCGGTTTGCATTTGAGGGTCAGGCGTACCAGTACAAAGTCTTCCCTTTCGGCCAGTCCTTGTCCCCTTGTGTCTTCACAAAGGTCCCAGAGGCTACCCTTGCCCCGTTAAGGGAAGTGGCCGTCCGCATTCTCAACTACCCCAACGACTTGCTAATCCTAGCTCACTCTCGGGACATGTTGTGCACACAGGGACCTGGTGCTCACTCACCTCAACCGGCTAGGGCTTCGGGTCAACTGGGAAAAGAGCAAGCTCCTCCCGATTCAGAGCATCTCTTTTCTCGGTTTGGAGTTGGACTCAGTATCGATGACGGCGTGTCTCACGAACATGCGTGGCGTGTCTCACGAATGTGCGTGCCCTGTCAGTGCAGGCCTGTCTGAAGGCGTTCAGACTGAAGATCGCGGTTCCACTGAAACTATTTCAGAGGCTCCTGGGGCATATTGCATCCTCGATCCGGACTCAAATCCCAAGATGGGCATGGCGCCACTGCACATTATCGTGTGGCATCACACCGATCTGTCACCGTCTCTTCAGCCCTTGGAAAGACCTTGCATTTCTATGGGCAGGCGTTCCCCTAGAGCAAGTCTCCAGGAGCATCATAGTTACAAACAACGCCTACAAGACAGGCTGGGGCACCACATGCCCGTGGCTACGTTGGCACATCAACTGCCTCTAGTTGCTGACAATACTGCTCTCCCTGCGGAGGTTCCGGCCGTTGATCCAGGGGAAGCATGTGTTTGTGCCAATGGTCGCATATATCAACCACCAAGGCGGGTTATGCACCCCTCGCATGTCACAACTCGCATGCCGTCTCCTCCTCTGGAGTCAGCAGCACCTCAAATCGCTGTGATCCACTCACATCCCGGAAGACCTCAACACCACAGCGGACGCACTGTCGTGCCAGGTCACCTGCAAGGAAGAGTGGAGACTCCACCCTGAGGTGGTTCAGCTAATTTGGGGTCGATACGGGCAGGCACAGGTTGACCTGTTCGCCTCCCCAGAATCCTCCCATTGCCCACTCTGGTACGCCCTGATAGTGGCCCTTCTCAACATAGACGTACTGGCACATAGCTGGCCACCTGGACTACACAAGTATGCGTTCCCCCTAGTGAGCCTACTTGCTCAGACCCTCTTCAAGACGAGGGGCAGGTCACCATAGTGGCTCCCTACCGGCCCACACAGACTTGATTCTCGGACCTCATGCTCTTCGCGTCAGCCCCCCCTGGTAAATTCCCCTGAGGAAGGACCTTTTTTCTCAGGGACTGGGCACCATCTGGCATCCGCTGGTACCTCTGGAATCTCCATGTCTGGCCCTTGGACGGGATGTGGAAGACCTCAGTGGCCTACCACTTGCCGTGGTAGACACTGTCACTCAGGCTAGGGCCCCCTCTATGAGGTGCCTGTATGCCTTGAAGTGGCGTCTGTTCGCTAAGTGGTGTTCTTCCCGACATGAAGACCTCCGGAGATTCGCAGTCAGCTCCATGCTTTCCTTTCTGCAGTAGAGGTTGGAGGGACGGCTGTCCCCCTCCACCTTGAAGGTGTACATAGCGGCCATAGTTGCGCACCATGACACAGTGGACAGCAAGTCCTTAGGAAAGCACAACTTGATTATCAGGTTCCTGAGAGGCGCTAAGAGGTTGAATCCCTCCAGACCTCACAACGTTCCCTCTTTGGACCTCTCTGTAGTCCGTTGCTGTGTCCGTTGCGTGCTTTGCGCATCTATTTGGATCACATGCAAAGCTTTAGTATCTCTAAGCAGCTCTTTGTATGCTTTGGTGGACAGAGGAAAGGGAGCGCTGTCTCCAAACAGGGGATTGCCCACTGGATCATCAATGCCATAGCAGTGTCCTACCAGGCCCAGAACATGCCACCCCCTGCAGGGCTACGAGCCCATTCACCAGGAGCATGGTGGCCTTCTGGGCTCTGACCAGTGGCGCCTCTCTAGCTGACATTTGCAGAGCAGAGGGCTGGGCTACACCCAACACCTTTACGAGAGCCAGTCTCATCCCGTGTCTTAGCAGGAACAAACGAGTAAGTCCGGACCGACCGGCCGGGTATTCCGCTTGCGCCTAGCACTTTTGACCTCAAGCTGAAGATGTGCGTTGTTCATTCCCAGCAGTGTTCACAAATGTGTTCCCTGGTTGATTTCCTTTTAGCCCTGTGGCAGATGAGTTTGCGGAGAAACTCACAGCCAGCCCAGTACTTGTGCTAACTACACTTCAGCATGTGGAGTCATGTGGGCTGGGAATCAAACCACCAACCAGCCGACCCGCTCTACCACCTGAGCCACAGTAATTAATTAAAAAAAAATATATATTTCTTCTTTATTTTGGCGGGTTGTATTGGACTTTTCCATTCTTTGACATCCACCTCACACTAAAAGCATTATTTCTGGCCTTTATCAAGAAATATGAATCTGGTTTATTTGTATATTTTGCTGTGCAAAACCATACCATTCCCTTCCTTTGTGATTTTTTTTTTTTAATACAGTGCAATTAATTGTTGATTGGCTGTCTACATCTAAATAGTATTATGTGTCTACAATGAGCTATTTGCTTTCATTTAGTATGTTGGCGGAAGCATTTTGAGAATCTACACGGTATGTGCAAGGAAACATTAGATAACACCCTCTTTCACTGGATGCAGGAAATGTAATATTTTCAGCAAAGCTTATATTTCAAAGCATTGTGAAATCAGCTTCACAAATAGAACAGTTTATGTAAGCACCTTGATCTGTACAAAGCAACATGCCACATTTATATCGCTCTCATTTGAGATAAATCCACTAGAAAGGTGCACAGAGCAGTGCAACTAATCTCCAAAAAGCCATGAAGGGAAGGCTTTTCCTTAAAAAGCCCAGTCTTGGCTTTGAAACGGTTGAACATTGAGATCTGCAAAAGAGCCCTCCTTCAACCTTCCTTTTATAGAGTTCAATACACAGATGTCATGTCTACATCAAGCAGAACCATTCCTGCCTGAGTGATCTGTCGTCCAGCCATCTCTGCCTCAATGTCATATATTTTTGGCTTTCAGATTCAGGGATGCAAAACAGAAAGTATGATGAAGTCCTACATTTTTCTATTTATTTATTTTTATTTTTTCTGTGGCAAATTACTACTACTACAGTATATGGTAACTGACATTGCTCACTGAGATTTTTTTTCAGCATTTCCTTTCTTTCTGGAATTTAGCAATTTGTTCAGAAATTAAGCAAATATTTTGAAGTTGCTAATTGTGGTTTTATTAACCCATCATTTTAGTTAATATTATCCTTTAATTTCAAATATCTTTGTAGTCTGTATTTCTGTAATGGTTTAATTTAATTGAAAACTGTATAAACTGAGATGTAGAGGTGCAGTCAAGGCTTTTAGAATATTAGTGCTTAACGATTGCTGATATTTTACTTTATCTTGGAAATCTGAGTCTTGGTACACTCTCTCTCAGGCATAGAGCTTCTTTCCTTTAGCTTGGCATCTCAGGATACAGTGATTAATCTCCAAGTGTTTTGTTTTATGGGAGTTCCCCTCTGTATTATCCATAGAAAAACTCTCATACTGTTGATGCTGAAATGTGCAGTTACGTCTGACATCCAGACTGAAGATTCTGTGAAAAAAGGCAAGTGATACAGTTCCATTAAAATGGGTCATTTTGAAGGTTATTTGTAGTGGTGAAAGTAACCTTAAAGGGCTCTGCCAGTATCCTTGGCAGGTTCTGCCCCAGGTCCTGGTGGGAAAATGGCAAGAAGCAGAACTTGGTAGCATATTTCTTGCTGGCCTTTGGCAGCATCTTGCAGCATGGCATCATGGTTCACGATAAGAGTGCACAGGTATCACCACTGAGGGCTCATAACTAGAGAGTACCTCATACTCTGTGAATGAAATCATTCAGAAATCATTTGGTTATGGTGTAATTTCCATGCTGTCTGTTGAAACAACACAGCTTAGAGTAACAAGTTATAGCAGTTTCCTCTGCAAAGGGCAAATCTGCATATTATTTGGATTCGTTTCCATTACAGCATGCCTTTCTTTTAAAAGAATAGTTCACCCAGAAATGGAAATGTATGGTTTCATTTACTCGCATTCCTGTAGTTTTCAACTTGTATCACTTTCATCACATTGGAGACTGTAAAGGGATCAATGGAAAGGAGGAGACGAGAACCGGCTTGATAATATAAATGATAGTTTTAATGAGAAACTTAAAACAAAGACACAAACACACATGACGGACATGTCCGTTAATGATCTCTCTCTCCCGCACGATCCCCTGCAGTTGACCTTTATACCTCAGAGGCTTGATTAGCCTAATATGGGACCGGGTGTGTAGGATCACGACCCGGCCCCGCCCTCCGCCCTGCCACAGAGACATTTTGGAGAATGTCAATTCACAAACAGGACAAAGCATCATAAATCTGCTTTGAAAGTAGTCCATACAACTTTTCTGCTGTATTCCATAGTTATTCACTGAAAATCATGCCCACGCTTCTGCTCTCAAATCTCATTCATACTTCTACATATTCAAAATGTGTTACATTCAGTTATAAGAGATGCAAGAACCAATTACATTTGGTTTCATTGATATCAAACCTGGTATGAATCATCTTATTTGAATATGTGCATGTCTGAAGGAGATTTGAGAGCTTTGGATGAGGGGCAGATTATAAGTGAATAACAACTGTTACAACAAAATACTGTCAAATGGCTTCAGAGGACTTGAAATATAGCGCTTTATTCATATGGCCAACTTTATGGTGCTTTTTTGTCCTTTTTGTAGCTTGACTATCCCTTTCGTGTTACAAATAAGAGAGCGTCATACATGATAACAAAAATTTCTTTTTTTTGTAAACTATTCCTTTAAGTTTCTTCAGAAGCCAATCTATGCTCTTTCCTTTTTTCACATTTCATGAAGAAATAACATTTTTATGATAAAAGACAATCTTTCTCTCCTTTAGTGTGCAGTTATTCAGTTAGCATAGTTTGATATTCAGATATTGTTACATGTCACCACAACATGAAACCAAAGTAGCAGCTAGTGCTTCAGAAGCCTCATTTAGCCGTTTGGAGTGAGAAGCACATAGCTGGGTAATGGGAAGCACCTGACAAGGTTCACTAATGCCAAGACTGTGTTTATGTCTGAATTTTTGTGCCTGAGTGCCATGTCAAACCACTCTGAGGGCACAAGAACATCTCAGATCTGGGCCCACCTCCTCTTCTCTTGTCACATAACTTTCTGTCCTCTCCTCTCACAGGCACCAGTATATTCACGGTGTACGAGGCCGCGTCTCAGGAGGGTTGGGTCTTCATCATGTATCGGGCCATCGACAGCTTCCCACGCTGGCGCTCATATTTCTACTTCATCACACTCATTTTCTTCCTCGCCTGGCTGGTCAAGGTGGAAATATCCTTTTCTTCTCACACCAACAAAATGCTCTGTTAACATCTGCACATGGGTCCTACTTAATTTCTAGCTCCAGGGAAGTCAGGGTTATTCTGGGGTTCAAATAAATGAACAGTATGGCAAAAATACATGGGATCTGTTCCAAAATCTAGCAAGCTGACTTGCTGTCTACTGTTACGTAAATTGCTATGTTTTAAGGCAGCATCCTAACTGAAACACTCTTCATGTACAGGAACTCTGTCAACAGTCACACCGCACAAATAACCTTCCTCAGGAGAACCGTGCCTATGAAATGTTTGAAAATTTTTCTAGGTAGGCTGGGCACTAGGGCTTGGAGAGTCAAGGTGATGTGTTAGCTTTTTTTTAAATACATTTTGGGATAATACACAATACACAGTAACATCCATATATCTCAAACATCTAATTTTCCTCTATCTTTTTAAATAAGAGTTTGATTCACTATTAATAAATACAGTAACTCTCAGAACTGAAAATTATTAAAAAAAACAAAAAAAACCAAACAAATCCTTTATTAATAAATCCCTAAATTCCGCAGTACATATTCAGTATATGATATGTTGTATGGTTCTCCTTCAAATGAGACAATCTTTAACACAGATCAAGATTTTCAGTATTGTATTGCATTACCAGAAAACAGGCAAGGCTGCAATGAAATCTGATTATTTGGGGCATTCATTAATTCATTAGATTATTTTCACATTGTTCCCAGAACGTGTTTATCGCTGTGATCATAGAAACCTTTGCTGAGATCAGAGTGCAGTTCCAGCAGATGTGGGGGTCCCGGAGCAGCACCACATCAACAGCCACTACTCAGGTACACACACAATCTCATACACATCTACAGACTAAAAACAGGCTTTGGTCTATTATAGATTACATTTTTCACATTTGGAATAATGTACAGATTTTACTGTTATGGAAAGAAATTGGTTCTTTTATTCACCAAAGTGGCATACAACTGATACTACAGTTTATAGCCAGGACATTAATAACATTATTATTTTTTTCTTTTTTAAAGAAGTTCAGAACTTAAACTACTTCAAAGAGTTCTCATAAAAAAATCCTCCATGTTCATCAATGACAGCTTTGCAGATCCTTGGCATTCTAGCTGTCAGTTTGTCGAGATACACAAGTGAAATTTCATTCCACATTTCCTGTAGCACTTGCCATAGATGTGGCTGTCTTGTTGGGCACCTTACATTCTAGCTGACCCCAAAAAAACTCAGTGTAGTTAAGATCCATAACACTCTTTCCCCATCTGTCGCTCTCTCGACGTTGTGTCAGAGAAGCGACACTAGGGGTCTCTTGAGCGCCGAATATGCCTCTGATCTATGAAAAAAGGCCGTTGAGAAGTTGGCAGACAGTATTTGCATACCCCACCCCCGGACATATGGGTATAAAGGCGAGGAAATATGTTGAGTGCATTCAGAAAGTTTCTTCGGAGCCGATGGTTGTGCATGCTGTTTGCTACGACTCACACCTGTTCCTGTATTCCTCTGACACTCTGCATGCTGTTGGATTGACCCATCAAGAGGGTTGGGGACCTGCAAGCATTCTCTGTCAGCGACACTTGCCTGGAGTTCGGTTCGGCAGACACATACGTAATCCTAACACCGCGACTGGGCTACATGACCAAGGTTCCTACCACGCCCTTTAGAGACCAGGCAGTGAACCTGCAAGCGCTGCCCGGAGAAGGCAGACCCAGCCCCTTCATTGCTGTGTCCGGTATGTGCTTTGCATACCTACCTGGACCGTACGCAGAGCTTTAGATGTTCTGAGCAGCTCTTTGTCTGCTTTGGGGGACAGCGGAAAGGGAATGCTGTCTCCAAACAGAGGCTTTCCCACTGGGTAGTGGATGCCATTTAATTGGCCTATCACACCCAGGCCTCCCCCCCCCCCCACCTTGCGGGCACGAGCTCACTCAACGAGTTTTGCGTCCTCGTGGGCACCGGCCAGGGGGACCTCCCTGGTAGACATATGTAGAGCACCGGGTTGGGCAACACCCAATACCTTTGCGAGGTTTTACAGTCTCAGGGTTGAGTCAGTATATCTTGTGTTTTCTCAGGTCCGAGCCAGTAGAACTCGGTAACACGCTGATGGGCTGGCCGGGTGTATCGCTTGCATATTGTGCACTTTTTCTCCCAGGAGATCCCACTCCTTGGATCCCTGGATGATTCCTCCCTAGCCCTTGTGAGTCCGCAGTTCAGCGGAGGAACTAGCCGACCCAATCCACTGCGGGTACTCAATCTACCCTGTATTGGAATAGGTGCTCCACAGGGTAGGACTCCTACATGGACTCCCCCTGTGTGTATTTTCCACGGTACGGTCCCCTTGCGAATGGACCCGTGTCTCCCTTAGGCAGTTCCATCTGCCCTCTGGTCGCCATGCTGTAGCAACTCCCCCTCCTAGTGAGGCTGGATATACCATTGCGCCACTTCCACATGCCGCCTAAAAAACCCATGTGATATATTCACCACCTTACCTCCCCTTCAGGGCAGGTGTGGTCTCTGCAGGGTCTTTTCCCCCTGAAAGAATAGGAAACTGGGTAAGACCCCCTTCCCTCGATGCATGTAAGGGCCCCGGCCGTTATTGCTCTGAGAGAAACATAGAGAGAAAAGAGGCCCAGCCAGGCTCGGCCCATTCCCAGGTTGGCAAGCGTCGCCTTGTTCCCCTGTTCAAGGTAACCAGAAGGACTCTGACTACTATTGTGCATTGGGGAAGGGTACGTGCGGTCTGACACAGCTGGTCCCGATGCACGTCAAAAAGACCTGCCGCTCCTGTGTCAGCACGGCTCAGCGCATGGCGTGATTTAAATTGGACCCCTAGTGTCGCTTCTCCAACACAACGTTGAGAGAGCGACAGACGGGACGGGACTTTGGAGGGAACGAGACGTTGTGTCCTCCCGGCCACGTCGCTGAGCCGAGCCACTGTAGTGGCTGGACCATTTCCGGCTCCTGAAGGTTCTTCAGAAAAATCCTGAATGAATTCTATGTATTTCCTCACCTTTATACCCGTATGTCCGGGGGAGGGGTATGCAAATACTGTCTGCCAACTTCTCATTGGCCTTTTTTGACAGATCAGAGGCATATTCGGCACTCAACAGACCCCTAGTGTCGCTTCTCCGACACAACGTCTCGTTCCCTCCATCAGGGAACGGAGGTTACATCCATAACCTAGACGTTTCCAATTAACTGTTGTCCAATGTCTGTGTTTCTATGCCCACTCTATCCTTTTATTTTTGTTTTTCTTTTCAAAAGTGGCCTTTTCTTTGCAATTCTATTTCTTTGCTCATTTCTATTTACTGTTGTACATGAACCTTGTGTTGAACAGGTAGAAGTCAATGAGGACATGTCAGGCGTCTATTTCTCAAACTAGAGACAGATATACTTATCCTCTTGTTTATCTTCAGTTTTCTGGCAATTTCTTTGTGATTAACATTTTTCTATTGATTCATACATCAAACAAAGAAAATCAAAACATATATAAACAGAATCAACAATTAACCCCCACTACCACCCCTCCTAATCCCCAACCCCACCCTGACCCTCAACAAACACCCCTGTGGTCACACATGAGCACATACACTAAAATGTTTTTTAAAATAATCACGCACATTAATATCTACACCTCTCTCTCCAATGCCCCACCCCGAGAGACCTCCAAATTTTGCAAATATTTGCCCCATTTCCCAACAAACAAATCCAAAATCCCAGGCCTTCTAGACAAAACTGCTTAGAAAGCTGCCACCCTCTCCATCTCCGAGCACCACTCCTGAAATGGGGGCCCTCCAGCCGACTTCCATCCCTTTTAAACTTGTCTGGCGATAAAAACACTGGTTAGGACCCAATATTTTACGTGTTTATTCCCTATATTGATGACTGCCCCATCGCCTAAAATACAGAGTCTGGGGTACAATGAAATTTAAGTGCCCAATATGTCACACATAAAACTCTGAAGCTTCAGCCAAAATTCGTGGATTTTAACACACCACCAAAAAACATGGTTTGTGTCTCCATCTTCTGATTGGCATTGCCAGCAGGTGGGTGTGTCCAAGCCTATACAGTCTAGAGGGGGTCCAATAGAATCAGTGTAAAATCTTCAATTGCATAAGGTAAAACCTTGCATCTCTAGATGCAGTTTTTTAGAATCCTAGTCCATACTCCCTCCTCCAATACCAAGTTTAAATCTTTCTCCCATAATCCCATAAAAAGACAGACGTTAAATCTCCATCCCCCAGACTCTGAATTAGCATGGAGTAATACACTGATGCCTCATGATCTTTTCCAAAAGCAGTAATCACCACTCCCAGAGTATCTGCTGCTTTAGGGGGGTGTTTGCTACTCCCAAAAATATTACAGAGCTGGTGGCACAGCTGTAACAACCTAAATAACTGAGATCTGGGAATTCCAAAATGTCGAACCAAACTTTCAAAAGGACTTCAACACTCCCAAATAGGTCACAGAATGTATTAACCTCCATTTGGGTTCAGCCTTTAATTACATTTTATTCCGTACTGAGAGCAAATGCGAGATAATGGTGTAAATTACCTTCTCGGAGTAGTTTGATATTAATTAGTTTGATAGAAAGGCTTTGCAATGGCGAAATAGGGGCAAGAACATCCTGTTGCAGGTGGAAGCTGATTGAGCCAAATGTCTGAGACTGAATGCATAATAATAAAACAAAATCTTGGGTAGGCCTAGGCCACCTTTGTCAATCGGGCCTATGCAATTTGCTGAAATGTAATCTGTGTTTACCATTCCAAACGAAAGACATCTCTATGCTGTTAAATTGCTTGAAATATGTGAGGGGGGGACATTTATAGGAAGAGATTGTAGCAGGTAGTTGAATTTTGGAATACAATTAATTTTAATAACATTAGCCTTCCCAATCATAGTTACATTTAATTAAGCCCACCTGCCCACATCGCACAAAAACCTTTTTATTCAAGGTTCAAAATTAACTCTAACTAAATCATACAAATTTGCTGGGAATAAAAAACACAAATACTTAATGCCCTGTTTGTGCCACTGTAAGGCACCCAGCTGAAAAGACGTTACCAGGCAGTACACTGTCAGAGACAAAGCTTTGGATAACTAGACCAGTTAACTATGTATCCCGAGAACTTAGAAAAGGAATGAATAATTCTGTGGAGGAAAGGCATAGGTCTAGTAGGGTCAGAGACGAATAATAAAATATAATCTGCGTAAAGCAAAAGCTTATGTGCCACACCTCCCGCCACACCCCTGGAAAATCGTCCTCCTTTCTTATCGTGGCTGCTAATGGTTCCAGGGCAAGACAGAACAATAATGGGGAAAGAGCCCTATCCAGAGTAAAATAACCTGAAATTAATCCATTTGTTTTACAGCCGCTACCTGGTGTCTATAAAATATCTTAATCCAACCAATAAAATTATTCCCGAACCCGTAAATTTCAAAAATCTTAAAAAGATAATCCCATTCTACCATATAAAATGCGTTTTCAGTGTCAAGTGTGATGGCAGTGACCAGAGTCTGATAATGCACCACAGACCACATGATATTGATGAAATGCCTAATGTTATCAGAAGAGCTACTGTCTGAATAAACCCCACCTAATCTATATGTATAAGAAATTTCATAACTTTTCTTAATCAGTTAGCCAAACTTTTTGACAATATTTTAACATCTAGCTGGATCAGGGATATTGGATTGTAACTCTTACACTCACTTGTATCTTGGTCCTTTTTAAGAATCAGACTGATCCGGGCTTGCGTCTTGGTTGGCGGAAGCTTTCTATTCTTTAATGATAAACTTCTAGCAAAAGCAGAGCCAGTTCTGCAGCATAAGATTTAAAAACTCAGTGGCAAAGCCATCTGGCCCCGGAGCCTTGCCTGTAGGCAAGGTCTTAATTACCTCGCCGAGCTCCTCCAAGGTTATCTCAGAATCAAGAGAATTGTTTTGCTTAGCTGTCGGTTTATGAAGTTCTAATGGTTCCACAAAGTTTCTAATGTCCTTATCAGTAGACGAAGACATTGAACTATAGAGATCTTATATAATTATTTAAAATATTACTAAAAGATTATTAATATCAATGGCTGAGGTAAATATTTCACATTTTATTTTTGCTAAACTCTATCTTTTTATATATCTAGCCAGAAGTTGTCCTGCCCTGACTCAAAGTATGACTGTCTTGCCTTGAATAGCCAAAACTCCAACTTCCTTGACAAAATAGTATTATATCTGTATTTTAATTGGGTCAATTATCTGAGGCCATCAGATGACATTTGGCTCTTCAGCTCTGCCTCAGCACTTTTAATAGTCCCTTTCAACTCCACGAGTTCTTGCGCTTTGGATTTTTTGGTGAATGAGGCATACTGTATGATCCGGACCCTAAGAACTGCCTTAAGTGCCTCTCAAGCCATGCCCACAGAGGATATGGAGGACCAATTGGTCTCCATAAAACATTAATTTCAGCATTTAGCATTTGTTGGAATACAGGATTTTGCAAAAGGATTAATTAAAGCGCCAACTATATGATTTCCTTTTCTCCATATGTGGCAACACCTCTAAACTCATCAGCGTGTGATCTGAGACTTAAATGTTTCCAATTGAGCAAACAACAACAGATGAAAAGAGGGACTTGGAAAAAAAAATCTATTCTAGAATAAAATACAATTATTTCCCTACCAGATGGGTTCAAAAGTCTCCAAATATCTGTAAGAACAAGATTATTACACATCCTGTGAGGCGTCAATGTTTGTCTACGGGGCTTACACACTTTTGCTTCACTATGATCAAGGATTGAGTCCATCAAAAGATTAAAGTCTCCTCCCAATATTATATCATGAGGGGTGCCAACAGCTTGCAAACATCCCTTCAAGATCTATAAAAAGCCCTGATCATCAACGTTAGGTGCGTAAATATTTGCCAAAATAAGACTTTGCCTCTGAATTTCTGCTAAAACAATGACTTCCTAATTTATCTTTAATCTGCTTGAGACATTTGAATTATAGATGCTTACTTACCAGTATAGTGACTCCCCTGCTCTTACTTGAGCCAGCACTAAAGAAAATTCAACTGAATTCCTCTTTGAAATAAAGTACCAATTTCCTTCCAAAACAGCAAAATCTTTACATTATTCCAATCTTTTGGCTGCGTGTGTGTGTGTGTATATATGTGTGTGATATATATTATAATATACACATTAGTCAGTTTAATTAATACAGCCTGATCAAATTAAATTAATCTTATTAATTAAAAATAAAATAATAATTCCCTCGGATGTGTGTCTGGCTTCCCTAGCCTTTAGCAGACAGGAGACACCCAACAGCATGCTGTTTTTAAAATAAATTTGGCAGCTTGTCAGGTGAGGGCCCCGAATGGCATAGAGATCTGATTGGGCGGCTGGCAGACTTGAGGGTAAGTCATAAAGAACGTGGCTGAAAACAGTTCTGAAAGAAAGAGGAATAGACCGAGAATGCGTGTGTGTGTTTTGAATTCTGTTTTTCAGCCTGGATTTGATTTTACTGACACAAAGGATAGAGAGAAATAATTAACCCTAAATTCAACTCTCTCTCTTTTGCCTGTGAGGAAACCTGTCCTGGTAATTGTATGCAATCATCGCTATCAATATACAATCTAATGTTTTGTGAGAAATTCACACTAATCAAGCTAATGGTGCAAATGCACAGAAAATTTGGAGCGGGGGTGTGGTGTGAAAAGTTGTGTTATTGTGTAATTGGGTGAACCGAGGCATAGTCTCTGACTATGTCACGCCAGTCACAGTGCCAGAGCCAGTCTTGGATCAAAGCCTTGAGGGTTGGCATGAGTGGAGTTGGTGGCAATTTTGGCAGCAGAGAAGTGACCTAACCACCATTATTAAAGTCTTGGTGGTGCACAGCTTTACACATACACATACACTGCCTTAGTTCGGTAAGTTGCATAAAGAAATGTCTAGATCATATTTCACCCTAAAATCAAAAGAGAGAAAAAAGCAAAAAAATTTTGGGCCATAGCAATGCCATTGTTCCCTTTACAAAAAGCTTCACCGTGATGCTGCGCTTTGCTAAGCGCTTTTGGGAACAATCCTGCATTGTGACCAGGTGTGAATGTGTGTAACATGTCAATGAACATTGACCGGAATTTATAGCCTCGGCTGGTGAGATCATTAGATGCACCTTTAGCCAGGCTATAAATAGACGCTTCACCAGCATTTCGTCAGATCCGTTTTCTTCAGAGCATACTGTACTGTGTGTCTCACAAGCCTGTCAGAAACATTCTTTCATCTGCTAGGATTTAGAATTTGTTAGGCAGTGCACAGTGAACCTTTCCTCCTTTCCCTCTTTCTATATATATAAAATAGAGAAGAAAAAGGTGGAAAAATGTCAGAAGCAAAGCAAACGATGCATGTTTCCCTGTCAACGTTCTATGACTGTCAGGGACACGCATCAATTTTGTTTTGTTTGTTTGGGGGAAGAACATGCTGCTCGTGTTGGGGCCGGGCAAGTGCGCGCATTGCGAAATGCTTCGCGCTCGCCTCGCTTCCAGAACTACCTCCATGCCGTGGGGAGGGCTTATCAAGCGGCAGGTCAGGCTGGTGCGGTGCTGCACACCATTGCCGTGCTTCAGCTTACGAGAAGGATCAGCTGGATCTGGGGAGAGAGCGAGCGATAGGGACGGACCCGTCTCTCGCTCCTCAGCCAGATATATGTGAGAGCCCCACGATGAAAGAGTAGTAAGTAAGCGAGGCGAGCACGAAGCATTTCGCAATACGCGCACTTGCCCTGCCCCAACACGAGCAGCATGCTCGCAACAATGGGGCGGCAGCTATCAAGCAGACTATGTCACATTGGGTGAGGGATGCTATTGCCCTGGCCTATGAGGCGCGCCAGTAGGTGTCAGGGCTCACTCAACCAGAGAGGTTGCCTCCTCTAAAGCCTTGGCTAGAGGGGGTCCCTCTGCAGCAGGTTTGTGATGCGGCAGGCTGGTCTTCTCCACACACATTCATCAGATTTTATAGTTTGGATGTTCATGCTATAGCATCTCGATCCGCTTTTTTCAGGGAACAAGGGTTACACATGTAACCCGAGACGTTTTCACAAAATTTTAGAACATGCCGTCCACAAATTCTCATTATTGTAATGTGAAAAAAATCTCATACTAATTACTGTAATGCAGAAAAAAAAAAAAAAAAAAGAGAAATTCAGAACAAATGTCACTGATGCATAAATACTAAATTATACATTCTATAACTAGTTTATCATTAATACATTAATGAGGAATGGGTTCTAAATTGTTGTTAAATGAAAAGGTTTTTTTTTTTTTTGGTTTTCAGTTAATATAATGACCTGGGTATGTTCTTAATTTTTGGTATTTTTTCAGATTTGGCTGATACTAAAAGTGAAAAGAAGAGAAAGAAATAGGGAATAAATAAAGAAATTAATAAAAATGGGGGAGAGAGATGAGAAAAGAGTTAAAATAAAGTTATATATTAAGTCAAGGGTGAAGCCTTCCAAAAGCAATATAACAAATCTATATTTGCTATAGAAATAGCAAAGAAAGTTGTGAAAACATTATAGTTGTACCATTCCTGTCACCAAATATTGTGTGAGAACCATCAACTTAACCTTAAAGAGTCTGCTATTTCAAAAAGTAATTCAGTTTTTTCCCCATTACATTGGGTATGTTATACCAAGTGTATCAGAGAATACAGTTACAAGATTTTACAAAAAAAATAAAATAAATTATAATACTGACAGAGACAAAGGGTTTTTACACTGTGCTTAGCCCTGGGTTAATATCTTCATAAACTCTGGGTTTAGACCACTTTTTGCTCAACCCTGGGGAAAGCAATGCTTCACACTTGTAATTTTGGAAGGGGATAAGCACCACTTATATACAGCAGTTTTGTGAAGCCCTGATACAGAGGCGGTGCTAAACCTGAATTCCAGTGCCAAAGACATACATTGTGAAAGAAAGAGGTGCTAGTATGTAATCTTGTGTCATTTTAGCCACAAACAACCAATCATAAACCAAACAGGGCTTATCTACTTAAATATGTATGCCCTTAGAGTAGCAATACATTTCATGCACTGTTTATTTTCAGTGTATGGTGTTACAAATGGTGAACTGTGACAGCAAATGTGTTAACAGTAGTGAACAAGTGGAAGAATGAATAGTATTTTGGACCCAAAAAAATCTATTAAAGACAAGACGATATTAAAACAGGTTATACTTTTCCAATAAGTGTTATTCACCTACAAAATAAGATTGCAGACCCAGTTTAATAGTTGTAGCAAGTTCTTAAATGTGCAGTGTAAAATCTTGAACTGACTACCCAGGATTAATTACTAATGCAGGGTTAAGTATAAATAGTGTGAATTGTGGAGCAAGATAAAAAAATTACTTAAACCCATGTTTTAAATGACACAGAGTTAACAATTTCAAGTGTGAAAATCCAATTAATGTACTTAGAATTTGCCTTTTGGAACTCTTAGAACTGGACACTGTTGTGACCTTGAAATCAATTAGCCTGTCAAAAAACCAGTTTTAAATACACTAAAATGACTCCAAGTACCAAGGACAGTATGCACAAAACCTTAGTTTGAGTGTTTGATAATAAGACTTGGGTGATGCCTTTAATCTCAAAGAAATAAAATGAAAATTAGGTTCTCCTAGGGGCCTGATGATATTCTTTGGCAAGATTTGCACTCATTCCTTTTGTGATGTAACTGTCTTATAAAAAACATTTAATTAAAGCCCCTTAAGAAGATTAGCACATGAATTGTGAAGTTATAAATATGAGACAATGAGGGGAACATTTTAAAATATCTATTTATATAGGTAACTATTCAAATCTGTCAGAGCTGAAGGGGCATTGTGAGCTTAATGATTGTCATTTCTCTTGAGTTTTATTGGATTAACTTTCTTCTGGACTGATAAAAGGCATACATACATGGAACAGCAGCAATGCACATTAGCAGTTCATTTTTGTTCTTCGGGGAAATAAACTGGGAAGAAGGGTGGGCATAAGCTGTGTATACTCTATGTTGTGAAAAGATGCATTTACACAGCCTTCCGTCTTGCAGCTTTTTTTACATTTTTATAATCAACATTATGCCACAAATGCTGTCGATTGAGCTTAACTTTGCACCCGGAACATTCCTTTAAGGAGAGGTGGAATACTAAATACTGTGCATTCAGACTTGCCTGGTGAAAGAAAAATTCCATTGATGAAAGAGCATATCTAGGGACTAGAATATCACAGAGACTTGGGGGTTGGCCCCTCTTTTGATTTGGACCAGTAATCATCACCTAGAAATAACCCAGAACACCCCAGCAACCACAAGCTACTTGCTTAAAACCCCTCAGAACAATTATTTACAAAAAAATATGCAATATAATACAAAATGTTTTATATGGCATTATGCATACCTTTTATAATGCAGTATGCATGCCCTCTTCAGGTAAAGAGTCACCTGATAGTTTCACGGTGGGCTGTGTACATGTTGATATGAGAAGCCTCTGCTGTTTGCCAGATTCAAGGTGGCTGCCCCACTTCTCTAGTCTCTGCTTTCTCCGGCACTGTCTCCTCATATCTGTCATTGTGGAGTCATGGTGCATTTAGATTCTGAAATGTGAATAGCTGCTCACTGATTCATGAAGCCAATTTCTTGTGACCTTGCCTGTGTTTATACAATTTCTATGAAGCTGGCAGTAAGCCTTTCTGTGTTCAGAGAATTCTGTAGAATAAAATGCAATCATCAATTTTCTTTGAGATTTTCAATTTGTTGTTTATTTTTCTCTCTTTTTTCCTCCTATCTGCTCATTTATGTTGTCAAATATGCATTTGGTAGGCAATTTAATTAACATAGCTATTTACATGTTCTCTGTCAGAATGCAAAACATTCATGCCTGTTAACAATCCACCCTCTCTTTCTGGCCCTCTCTCACTGTCTCTCTCTTTTGTCTTTCCACTTGGTGGTAGATGTTTCACGAGGACGCGTCTGGAGGATGGCAGCTTGTGGCGGTGGACGTGAATAAACCGCATGGCCGGGCACCTGCCTGCCTCCAGGTACCAGACATACGATTTAATGACACTGACGCCCCTGATTGTCAGAACACCCTCAGTATCGCCTCGCTACCACATCTAATGCCACATTGCTGTGTGGGAGTGTAAGAAATGTGCCGCAGGCGGCTCAAACGCAAAAGCCACATTTACTCATAGTAGCTGGTATGATCTTGACCGAGTATGAATATACAGACACACAAGGTAGCCTTTAGATGCAAGCCTTGGTCTCTATTTTCTTTAAAGTCAACAGGAAATCCTACAAATTTTATTATTTTCTTAAAGGGGCTGTTCTCCCAAAAATGAACCCAACGCAAATAGACCCTTCATTTACTCACCCTCATGCATCCCAGATGCAAATGACTTTCCTTTTTCTGCAGAAAATAAATAAAGGTTTTTAGAAGAATGGAAAGTGAATGGTGACCAGAACTCAGAAGGTCCAAAAAGGACACAAAGGCAGCATAGAATAATCATAAAACTCCAGTGGTTAAATCTTCTGAAGCAATATTATAGGTGTGGTTGAGAAACTGATCAATATTGATGTCCTTTTTTGCTGTAAATATACACTTTCACTTCAACATTCTGGTGTGGAATTTACTTTTTCACTCTCATATTCAGCTACCTACTGGTTGGGGCTGGTCAAAGGTGGAGATTTATAGTAAAAAAGGACTTGTATATTGGTCTGTTTCTCACCTACGCCTATAATGTCACTTCAGAAGACATAGATTTAACTACTGGAGTCTTAAGGATTACTTTTGTGCTGCCTTTAGGTCCCTTTTGGACCTTCTGAGTTCTGGTCACAATTCACTTGCATTAAATTGACCTACAGAGCTGAGATAGTCTTCTAAAAATCTTTTTGTGTTCTACAGAAGAAAGTCATACACATCTGGGATGGAATGAGGGTTAGTAAATTATGAGAGAATTTTCATTTTAGGGTGAACTAAGCCTTTAATACACATCCCTGGTCTTATTGTGGACAATTAATCTATGCACAATGTTTGTCTTTTCGTAATCTTTTAACAATGTCTTGTTCTGCCTCTGTAATGGAAATATTATTTACCATAGCTATTTAACACACACACACACACACACACACACACACACACACACACAAAGAAAGAAAGATCCCCCATTTAGCCTTAACAGACTGTAGGGGCAAGTGCCGTTAGCGAGCACCTATGAAGGCCGGAAAGGTACACGTGGGGGTGGGTGGCCAGCACCACGCCCGACCGCCTTTGTCTCCCCAGTGGCGATGTTTTACACACCGCACCAGGTACTCATTTTAGGCTGAGTCGACCTAGGGGAGGCCCGGGACCGGTTCAGATAATCGTTCCAGCGCACACACACACATGTTGTGTTTCCATGTTTTATGGGGACTTTCCATAGACATAATGGTTTTTATACTGTACAAACTTTATATTCTATCCCCTAAACCTAACCCTACCCCTAAACCTAACCCTCACAGAAAACTTTCTGCATTTTTACATTTTCAAAAAACATAATTTAGTATGATTTATAAGCTGTTTTCCTCATGGGGACCGACAAAATGTCCCCACAAGGTCAAAAATTTCGGGTTTTACTATCCTTATGGGGACATTTGGTCCCCACAAAGTGATAAATACACGCTCACACACACACACACACACACACACACATATATACATGCACCAATCAGCCATATAATTAAAACCACCTGCATCATATTGTGTAGGTCCCCCTTGTGCCACCAAAACAGCACCAACACGCATCTCAGAATAGCATTCTGAGATGCTATTCTTCTCACCACAATTGTACAGGGCGGTTATCTGAGTTACTGTAGACTTTGTCAGTTCGGATTCTGATGTTTGATGTGAACATTAACTGAAGATCCAGATCTGTATCTCTCTGATTTTATGCACTGCACTGCTGCCACACATTGGCTGATTAGATAATCACATGGATGATTGTTGGTGCCATATGGGCTGGTTTGTCATTCTAGAAGTTTCTTAAGTTGTGGTAACCATAGCATAAGCTGAATAATTGACTCCGGCCTGTTGAAGGCGTAACGGTCATTCCGCTGCACATCGTGACCACATTACCACCTCGGTTGTGTATTATTTTTCAATAATTCAACGGTTCATTGTCAATTATTCCTTACTTAATGTGCCAACAACAAACTGCCTGGTTGGCTTTAAACATTTTGTCATTATGGAAGTGCAAATAAATTATGAATTGTGTTCAAAAGTTGAATGGAATGGAAGGGAGAGAGAACTGAGTTTACATACAGTATGTTTACATGCATTTTTAACTTATAATGCATCACACAATCTTTGCTTAAATTTGATGGTATAATCATGGTGAAACACTTAACAACTTGTTGTCAATGAACTATTGTGACTTAAGGCCTGAGTATACTTTGGTAGTACACCACTATACCACAGTATGCGTGATGCAAATTTCATCATCAGCACTGTGGGAAGGCCAACCAGTTGGAGTGGAAAAAAAGGAAATGACGTGCTGTACAAAAAAGTTGATGCAAAATCCAAAATGGTGTTTTATTGGAGAGTGCTGAAATATTTACAGTGCAGGAGAAACAAAAATAAATAAAAACTGTACAAAACGAAAAGAAAACAGCAACAATGTGCTAATTTTGGCTAAACCAAATGGCCCAACGTTCACAAGACTGCTTACTATATAAGTTCACAATCAAAAGTGCTATCCTTTAAGCCAGCAAGCTTATTTATAGGCTGTAGCCCCGCCTATAGGGCATACCAACCAGAGGTACAAAACTAAAACGTTTGTAACAATCAATTTAAATAATATAAACACCCAACACAACACTTAAACCTTCCAAACAACTAAAACAATAACCATTAACAGAAAAAGAGTTTAACAACAAAGTATATGACAAACACAACTGTTTCCAAATCCCCCCTCCTCTGACATCACACCCAAAATGGTATCTTCCACAGGAAGTGATGTGGCTGTTGCTTTAAAAAAACAGTTTAACCTGGATTATGGGTTTGGTTGTACAGAGTGTGAACCCGGGAAGTTTAACTGCAATAAGGTTTGTGGAAAATATGTGGGAAAATAAAGGTAATTATCATATAAATTATTGCGTGTTCTGGCATTCTGTTCATTTAGGAAAATAATGACAAACTTTAAGAAAAACTATAGAGTTGCAAACTTTAACAAAACACAGCACTGACAAACTTTGGACTGAACAAAGCAAAAGATCCATAACACGTTCCTGATGTGTACACAGATGTAAATATTGCCGGCAATGCACAGTATCCGTGAAATGGGTGTATGTTTGTAAGTCCAAGTTTATAGAGTCACTAGGTTAACCTGTGACAAGCACTGTCCGTGCGGCCCAGAATTTCTTGACCCGTGGACAAGTCTGCATTCACTGGCTATTGACTGTAATGAAAGAGTATCACAAAGCAGCTATAGCAAGTCTGCATTCACCGGCTATTGACTGTATTGAAAGAGTATCACAAAGCAGCTATAGCGGGTATTTGTCAAACGCATTCATATTCGATTGCAGTCAGAACCGTATACTAAAAGTCAATGTGGTCGGCTGGGTGCGATCCAGTCTGGAGTGCAGAAAAACGAACTATACCCAGGCCTTAAAAGTGTCCATGGTAGAAAGCGTTTCAAAAAATGTTGTGCAAGCTAAAAATACTGAGACCAAAGACTGACATTTAATAAAATTTCTGGGGCCAGGTTTCCATGAGGAGGCCCCATCAAGTAAAGGAAAGCTATTGTATTTCCTCAGAAAGGGGCAGAGGTTGCATGGGTAGGATGCAGGTGAATGAGAGAGCGAACACAGCAAGTGGGTAGAGGTGTAGTTTATCAGAGACTTCAATCACAATGGTTTTCAGCACAACAGAATGGAATGTGAACTATGATTCGTGCCATAAATGGCAGACAAATGACCACTAGCCTAGATCTGGTCAGAAAGAATGGAGACTCCTTTTAGTTTCATCCTGTAAAATGTAGGTCAGTGTCTATACTCCCACAAATGGTTATGAATGGTTACACAGTGGTCTTTAAGGGCACTTCACTTTTGAATAGATTCCCAGGTGAATCTCACAAAGAAACACACATATTTACAGGATTAAATCAGTCAGCATAGTACACGTGACATGGATAATTGTGCAGGCACAGTAATGAAACTAGAGTAGGGAATATACTGTATATATATTTTTATTGTATTTTTTTATTTTTGTAAACCACATAGTAAAGATTTAATGGTATACAATTTCATATCACGATTATCGTGACCAAAACTATCACAGTTATCAGTATTATCATGGTATTGTTAAAATGTGCTGCAAATGTACAAAAAGTACTGATACACACACACTGAAATCATTTAAACATCAATCATTTTATATTTGAAAATCAACAAACAATAATTAAATTTAGTAAACAAGGGAATATCAAATTAAGTATAATAATTATAATAATAATTACTATTATTATTGGTGTGGTTTTATTATTATTATTTTTATTATCTTACACATTTTAAATGATCAAAATATGCTGGTTGGGTGACTAAACTACACAACATGTTATTACATAGCTCTCTGAAATCCTTGATTCTGGTCGCTCATCCTGAAACTCCGGCTTCTTTCATGTCTCATGCTCTCTCCTTTCATACAAACACAACTGGTGCCATCGTGGGTCTCTCTTATAGTTATAGATTGTACTGAAAATGAAATCGGAGGACTTCAGTATTTGTATTGGCCGATTGTTTTGTAAACTGCAACGGATTATATAATAATTAAAGAACAGGTAAAAGTTTAACATTTTCATCTCAAATCATGATTTCATGTACCCATAATTATTTGAAAAGCTGTGTATTAGTGGTATGAATGTACATCACTTAACTGTTGCACGTATTTGTTATTTGTTACTACATTTCCTGCCAAGGATATTTTGTTAAAAAGTTGTAGCCCATCAAAATAAAGCTGATGGAAATGCAAATTATAAAAATTATTTCACAAGTGTTGACATAATATTTTTGTGTTTACCTCGTTTGCGTTAACTTCAGATGTTTTTTTAAATGAAAAAATGCCAAAAATTTCGTTAAATGGCATTAACGCAAAAATGCAGTGTCACATGAATTTACCCCAATCTTTAGCCTGTGTTAATCATGACGACAAGGTATACATCCTTGAAAGCTAATTATTGTACTTGATTATGGATTTTTTTTAATGGCATATAGATCCAATGCTGCAAACATGACACTTCCAGGAGTGTCAACACAAATCTCTTATGTCATGCACATCGACAAGTGCACGGAGAACAACTGAATGGCCACTGTTTGTGATGAATTTAATTGCGGCAGCCATCCGTTTATTTAGGTAAATGATCACCTGCGCGCTGTCCATACCTGGTATGAGGCGGCGGGGGCCCGACTTTCCTGATGGAAGAGACAGTTACAAACAGGTTAGTTCCAGGAAGAAAGGTTAAATTTTATATAAAACAATAAATGTATATAAAAAATATGGAATAATTGATTAAAAACCAATGTATCCTCCACTTCAACATACATGTGCACTACCTGTCTTTCAGCGCTTATAGACACCTTGCATATCGTAATGTCGTTAGGTGGTGTTGGGGGTACCTTGGCCAAAATGTTCGGGTGGTCATACCTTCTTGTGTTGTGACACGGATCAGGGAAGAGTTTCCTGAAGAAGGACCATACAGAGGTTTCCTTCCCCCACTGCATTGAATATTTTTTTAATAATATAAAAAAAAGAAAAAAAAATTATAAAGAAGCATTTTTAACTGGAGTTACACACTACACAAATAATAAAAAAAAAATTTAAATCAGCTACAAAACTCAAAATGAATATGTGCTGTAAGGGGTATACAGTCAAAGACCCAGAACCAGATATGAAGAATGAAGACCCAGAGTCAGAATTATAATTAAAGAAAAGTTTTACTGAAGATAGTTTGCAGTTTCATCAGCAGAAGTCAGCTTCAAGACTCACACAGGAGTTCGTAGGCCGCCCCCTTACAGTTACAAAGATCACAGCAGTTATACCATCTCCAAGGTCTAAGCTTGGTCATTGCTTACAGGTTGAATGATT
The DNA here is from genome assembly GCF_025860055.1 of Xyrauchen texanus. NCBI lineage: Eukaryota > Metazoa > Chordata > Actinopteri > Cypriniformes > Catostomidae > Xyrauchen > Xyrauchen texanus. The sequence goes on along the minus strand of NC_068293.1, from coordinate 29,416,188 downwards.
CTCATTGGCTAAGAAATAGATAAACACAGTAATTTTCCACACATATACAGATAGACGGACAACTCAGTCAATCTCCAATAATGCCAGTGGTTCCTTAACCTGTAACTAGGGCTGGGCGATATGGCCCAATCGGCCTGATGGGGCGCGCGATATTCCGACCCGGCCCCGCCCCCCTCCGCTCCACATTCCTCCCGGCGTTATCTCAGGTCGGGGTGCCACCGGCATGACTTACACCCCCCTATCCCTGGGGCGGGGTGTATCTCGCGTGGTCATCCCCGCCTTCCTCGCCCTGGGAGAAGACGGAAGGGGACAAACAACAACAAACTAGGCGAGGGAAAAGTCCAACACGGTGCGAAAGGGGGAGAGAGAGAGGAGAGAGAGAAAAAGCTCACTCACCGGTTCTCTGATGTACTGTCGCGTGGTCCTCGAACACTCCTCCACACTCAGGCGGACGACAGCCGCTCCAACCCCGGGCGAATCGGAGTGAAACCGTCGACCCCCAGCGGGTAGAACGCGCCTCCGCTTTTCTGGCGGCAAATGGGGACACTCCTCCGGCCCTTGCAGCGGCTCTACCGCTCCGGGCGGTCGTAGAGTTTCTTCCCTCCTCCCCCCGCGGACGGCGGTCTTCTCTCGACCCCTCCGCGTCTCTGGGGATGGCAGGGCACTCCTCCACCCCCGGCAGCGGCTCCCTCGCTCCAGGCGGTCGGGGTATCCAGTCCCCACTTGCCCCGTGGACGACGGCCGTACCCCGCATCTGGGTGGTCGGGCTACTCCGTCACCCGGCAGATGGCAGCGACGCTCCCCTGGGTGCGGAGGGTCCTCCTTCCCGGGTTTCAGCACCAATGTAAAACAGTTAAAGGATGGGCAAGGAGGCGACGAGAACCGGCTTGTCAACATAAATAATAATTTAATAAGAAACTTAAAACACAACATAAACAAACACACATGCGGACATGCCCGTAATTCTCTCTCTCTCGAACAATCGTCACCGGCCGCCTTTATCCCTCGCGCGCCTCATCAGGCCGATTGGGGACCGGGCGCGCAATATTCCGACCCGGCCCCGCCCCCCTCCGCTCCGCAATATTATATATTTTTTCTGAGATAACTCAGACAAGTATAAGTTACCTGTGGTAGGATTGCTCTTCAGAGCTCTCACTGTAAATTATCCATGCTTGAATTTTGGGAAAACTATTGAGTATCGCAGATCACCAGCTGCAGTGGATGCCTGTGATCTGCCTGCATTTTCATTATAATGCATCGCAGCAAGCTGTAGTCTGAAAGGGAAAAAATACATGAATCAATATTATAATGAAACGATCTCTAACATGACTTAAGATAACTATAAGTTACAAATGTGTTTTTACAGGTTACAAAATAATAGTGTATTTAGTAAGCAGCACTAAATGTGTAATCCATTATGTATAAACACCACATTTTTGGCTGAGAACTTCAGAATGAGGCTGTGGAAACACTCGATTCCAGAGGTGTGGTATTCTGGACTAATTTTGAGCATGTCTTTAAGACGATGTGGTGACAACAAAATTGCTGTGAATTTTTCACATGCTGCTGTGCCTAAACAAAAGATTTAAGGTTCTTAATACAACAGTTAATCACAGTGTTTTATAATTTGGATTAACTTTTGACTTGATGTAATGTCAGTATAAATCTAGAGAGTGACGCAACTGCAAAATAAAATACAGCTTATCTGTACTTACTTGGTTTGAGCCAGTGTCTTGTCTGATCACCAACCAGAGGCTCGTGAAGACAAGAAGGAAACAGGGTGTTTTCGTGGCAGTGGATGTTCTGAATATGGTTTGCTACAGAGCTCCACTTGGCCACTACCTCCTCCCCAGATGTTGATGTGGTCGCAGACCAATAAAGGTGATTGACCACACTCTATCTCCACAGCCCCACGTCCTGCAGTCCCTTACCCTTACTAAGGGCATCCATTTTTTTTATCAAGCCCTGAACACAAAGAATAATAAAACAATTACTGTAATCAGTGTTTCCCACTGCACTTTATAGACCAAGGTGGTGGACTAACATTCAGTATAGGCTATATGATAAAAATAAGTTGTGATATATATTAACCTTTTTGTGGCATCTTAAAAAGTTCACTTTGTGCAATCTTCCCGTATGATTGTCTACCACTTTAACTGAAAAATGTTCTGTTAGAAATACTAACCTTTTCCCATATGCCAAGGGTCGAAGAAGTGTCTAATGTCCTTTTTTTGCTCCCTCATAAACTTCTCTACCCCTGTGTGACGATCAGTCACCAAAGACTGGACCACAACACCTCTTTCCTCAAGAAGAGACAGGCTTCTTTCAAATCCCTCCTTCTCCATTCTTTGGCTGTTTCCAACTTCATTGCTCTGCAAACACAAATACTTAGATCAATGCACAGTATATAGTAATTCACATAACAAAATGTTTTCATTGTGTAGTTGTTTACCTGGACTAGTTGGATGTCTATGACCCTGTTGGCTTTGAGGTCCATCATGGTGTAGCTGCCATATTTTGCTGAATGTCCTACAATTGTGTTGTTTGCACAAAGCCAACGTCAACAAAGCCTGACCGCAGTCTAATAAATGAGATATATATATATATATATATATATATATATATATATATATATATATATATATATATATATATATATATTATTTATTAGGGTGTAACGATACATGTATTCGTATTGAACAGTAACGTTAATTGCTAAATTAGAACATTCAAATATAGCCTAACTGAAAAACCTAACGGGACTAAACGCATTACATTGTACTGTTCATGGTGCTCTCACTTCCATCTTGATGGCAGCTGGAGTCATCAGTGGACACCTCACATCTTTTCCTCTTTATTGGTGTAGAGGTTGCCCCGGGACAGTCAGAGAAAGGCTCCATCAGTGTGCCTGTGTCACACGACACACTCCTGTTAGGCATTCTGGCCTGGGTGGCTGCACAAATTAATAATAGATTTGTTATCAATAAGCAGCGAAAGTACCAAACAAAATTATATAATCTTAACTATATGATGAAAAACATTCAAAAGCTCCATAGTATTCAAAATCACCTTTGCTTCTCCTCATTGGCTTCATGTTAGCCTGCACACCTGCAGATCTGGAGCTGACTGGTTCAGTCTGGCACCCAATGTCTCTGGTCATAGTAGGCTAAAAAAAAAATGTGTTATGGTTTACAATTACGGTCTTATATTCAGTAATTTTAGAGATTTTAAAATGTTTATAAATAGTATTAGATAACGTTAATTAACTCACAAACTTCTGAGGTAATTTTCTCCAGGAGTATTACTATTGTTATTATTATTCCTCACACGGTCGCAAGACGACATGTACATGAATCTGATTAGTTTTATCGAGTTGATGTCAATAGCGCGCGCTCTGTAGGCATATTCATATTTTGCCGCTATGTGAAAAAATCCAGCAAAATGCGCCGGCGCGTTTGTCGACCCCAGAGGATTAACTTTAGCCTAACCATAAATTGTGATTCAAATATATATGATCACTCACCTCAAGACGCCAGTGCGGTGGTGGAGTCCATGCAGGAGGAGCAGCGTTTGGCACTGCGTCGCTTTTCAGCGCGAGCTGTTTGGAGAAGCCCATTTCCACCTCCATTGCGTTGGAGAAGCAATCCCGCGTAAAATGCAGTTTGCACCCTCCTCCAGCTCTAGGCGGGAACTCGCGGTCTTCCAGGCCAAGGACATGCAACCACTGGCGCCTAATTTCCAAGTCTGGAAAGCTATACAGTCCAGCAGTGCTGTTGCAACCAGCAACACTACACCAACGTACCATCCTGACCACTGTACTAAATACAGATATTCTATGCTAACTTGAAGCTATCCTAACTGACGCAATACTATGCTACTAACTAACTATGCTTCTAACAATACTACACTAACAAATATGCTAATTAACTACCTAGGCTACACAAAATAAACAGTGGTTTTGACAAAACGAGATGGTTTTTATACTGCCATGGGCGTGGTAGCTCGTACCAAGGGTGTGGCAAGCTGGAACCTGCTTACATCAGCTCTCACCGCTTACGTCATGAACTACCGCAAACAGCCAATAGGAAAATTCAACTGCAGTAGCCACCGTTCAACCTGAAGAGGGCAGCACTCTAAAAGGAACTATAAAAAAAAAAGGAACTCAGACGTTTTTACACCATATATTGTAGAATTAAAACACTTTATACACAAATGTCAAAAAAATTACTTGAATCAATGACCAGTACTAATAAAGCCCCATTCTTACTGATCATTAACTAAAAAAAGTTGGTTTAGGGTTTAGTTACCCTTTAAGGGCAGATTTATTTTGCGATAAACTAAAACGTATGCGACAAAGTGATTTTATTTTATGCATGACGTCATCACGCACACCATTTTTATCACTAAATGTCCATCTGAATCGAAACAGGCAGAAGACGCCAAACTTTTTTATTTTTTTACGCATTTTCACTAAAATAGCTTGGAAAGTGGATGGAAACTAGGCTATTGTCTTGTTTTCTTCGTTTGTCTTGGCTCACAGCAATGCACTAGCTAGGAACTTTTTCTTTGCAGAACCTTGTGTTTTTTACAAGTGAGTTAAGAAATTATTTCAACCCAATTTAATATTGTGTCCAACTATTTACTTTTTCTCATACTTTTCCCCAACTCATGCACTGAGCTAAAAGTTAACTTACCTGCCTTTGAAGAGCCTGCACTAGCCGCTGGAATGCAAATTCCACTTTTTTCAAAGAATAGGAGGTGTTCGGGGCTCGCAAGCGTGACCCTTAGTGTCATTACATCGACACTTCTCATTCCCTCCATCAAGGAATGGAGGTTACGACAGTAATCATGACGATACCATGCATCTTACAACCAAGTAGAGTTGTCATTGTGCAGTGTGAATTGTTGAACAGAGTTTATTAAGTGAGCACACTCTCCTAGAATGTCTTTTGCAGCGCTTTGAAGTTTAATTAATTGTAATGATTTGTTTCGTTCTGATGTTTCACTGAAACATGAAAAATTATTCACTTTTGGTGTCATTTTTACCCAGAGAACACCCCCCCCTTCCCACATCCCTGTTCTATTACAAGTGTTCTTGGTGAGAGAAATATACTTTATTAACACAAAATATAATAAAAACTTGTATAAGAAATTTTATATTAAGCATACTGTACGTTAGCCTATATAGATGATACAATAGTGGCAACTAGCTTTTTTGTTTTTAATTATTATGACGATGCGTCCCATGACACCTTATTTCACTTTGGATCTGGACCCAGTAGAAAAAGTTTGGACACCCCTAGTTTAATGCATTATTACATCTGTTACCTCAGGATTAACATGAATCCATATAAATGGTCACATAATGTAAATGTTTTCCTCCATGAAACTCAAGACCTATGGTGCACATAAAAGCACCATAGAAGTTGTCCATAACACTTGTGCCTTATATTTTAGTTCTTCTGAATACATAAAATAGTGTTCTGTGAGGAACATACCAAAATGTTGGTGTTAATTTGCCTTTTTAACTATTTAAATCTGGCACGTACATGAAAGTGCCTTTGTTTACATACACGCAGCTTAGAGCGCACCTAACACCGTATAAACGCTTTTTCTCTCTTTAATTGAATAACATTTAAATTGATCAGGTTTGCAGATAAGCCCATTTCATGCTGCAAGTCTTTTTTTCTCTCTCTCTGAAACCCACCTCCACCTACCTAGATCTGCTACATGGGGATTGTTTGTTATGTCTACATGTGCAGCAGCATGTTATACATGTTTGAAGCTTTTCTTGCGTTTTGTCTAAATGTGCAACAGCAGCAGCATTTCCATATGCTTAAGTCATTATGTCTGAATATTTTCTAGCAGTAGTCTGCCAAGACCAATATACAGTACTATCAATAGGTCATACCCAAATTAACATGCTAAATCTTCCAGAGAGTTGTCATGACTAAATTACAATATGAATATTCAAACGAATTTCATAAGAAAGTTGAACTGAAACTTTTCTTGTCAAGTGTTTTAGATTTGTCTTACTGCTTACGTTTAAGACGTTTCAATTCAGACTTCAGATATGAATGTTTCAAAATGATAAAAGTTTTCTTGGAATTATTATATACTGATGTTTTCAATAAAAGATTTGCTATTTTACCTTAATAGCATAACATCAGTTGAGTCTTCTTATTACTTTACACATACCAATTAGGTCCAGTTTAAAAGTCTGTGACTAGTAGGTAGTAAAATTTTCTGTTGTACCTAGTGATCAAAACATTTTAAATAGATATAGAGTATTTTGCCTTGTTTTGACCAAAACTCAGTTTAACGTGGAAGAGGATTTTTCTCTCAACACTTCCTGCCTTGATCCACTCGTTAGGTCTTTACACCTCACTGTATTGCAAACTCTTTGTGCCACGATGATAACCCTGTTAAACAAATGTTACTGCCCATTGAGTGAAAACCTGGCTTCTGTATGCAACATTTACACCCTATGCCAAGGTTATTTAGTTAGAGGAATCCCTCCATTACCCCACCTCTGAATTTATCACACTCATTTACCCCAAAAGGAGCATTTTTCCCAGTCATTAGTGTGCCTAATCAGAAACCGCAAAAAATGGAGCTCAAGGCCCAGCCTGCCTACATCCCTAACCTAGTCACAACAACTTGAATTGTGGCTGGAAAATTCTAGAGGACAGTCAGCTTTAATTAACCAGCAGGTCCCAGACAGAGCATGAATCACCTCACTCCAGTAATAGCTTTGATAAGCAGTGGGATTTGAATACTGTAGGTCTCCCAGCTGCTATTTTGGTTCCTTTTTTCTAATTAAACTGTGGAGTGGTATTGTTTTGGTATGCACTCAGAAAGGTGTAGGAATGGAAATCTCTCGTTTTTACAAATAATGCCCCTAGCTCAGTTACCATTTATTGAAAATACCTTAGAAAAAGATAATTGTTGATTCTTAACTTTTTGAAATATAAGAACTTTTGTAACACTAGTTTGCTGATGACTATATTTGGCATGTTTAATGTACAGTACCATTAGTTGCTTCATGGTGGACACTTGTTCTCTTAAATGTGTGATGCTAATCTTTGAAAATCTTACCCCCTTCTCATTTGCACTTTTGCATATTCAGACTTGCCATAGTGCATTTGGTTATGATTCATATGAGAACCAATGCATTTGATGTCATTGACATCAAACCTTGTGCAACATGTCTTTAAACACCAAGGTTGAATATGTGCATGCACAAATGAGTAAACTATTCCTTTCATCAAGTGAGAGTGCTTTAATCGAGTAATTTGTGTGTGTTTGTGTGTCTGAATGAGATACAGAGAGAGGCACAGACAGATTATCTGCTCTGGTGGCTACAGTGAATATAATTTGATGAGAGAGAGAGAGAGAGAGAGAGAGAGAGAGAGAGAGAGAGAGAGAGAGAGAGAGAGAGAGAGATTTTTTATTTTTCAAAAAAAAATGATTTACTTAATATCAGTACAAAATATTTTTAAAACCATTTTATGAAAAAAGGGCAAAGTGAAGCTCATTTTCAATAACAGAACTCAAAGCTCCTTTATGATGCCATATTCCTTCAAAAACTGTTAGAGTTAGTAGCTTTGTAACAATAAAAATCAATATTGTGTTCTCTGTTTTGCTCAATTTGATCTTTTCTACTAATGTAAATGGCCATTTTGGCTTTACCCAAAATAAAATTTAACAATTTACACTCGTATTTCCATTTTTGAACATATTTAAAACCCAAAATAAAAGTGTCTACAGGAAACTCCTCATTAAAACAGTTAAAAAGATTTTGCAAAACATCAAATAAAGGCTTCAGCCTTAATGCATAAAAGTGTGAAAAACAGGCTCTCATTGAAAACAAAAAGGACAATCTTGACCAAGACTTGGATTTAAAACAGAAATAAAAGCATTAACTGCAATAATACCATGTAGAATACGCCATTGTAAATCTCCAGCTCTTTTATTTAACGGTGGCTTGTAAAGTGCTCTCCATTCTGGTCTAAAATTGTTACTCATCTTAAAAAACATCACACCATGGTGTACCAACTCTTCCATTTAAACCTTTTTTGTTAAAAGATTTTACACAAGCTTTATAAAAAATGTTACCACTACTTTCATGCAAATCCATATCTGTCAAGTTTTCACATTCCAAAAAAAATCCTGTGTATTCACCTAAATTTGGTGAAAGAAGCTGATTTGGAAAACTGTCTTTTTCATTTGGGATGAACTCTCCTTTACAGTAACCTTGAAACAATTTGTTTTCTTCTGCTGTAAAACCAAGCTGTAGTTTCTGTAGTACATGTGCAACAACTTGGTCCAGACAATTTTATTAAACATCCAAGTGTTGTAGTCTTGTATTTGATGAATGCTGTAGTCATTGTCCCACATGTGTCTAAAATGTCCAAACGTGAACCGTAGATCAAAGGTTCTTTCAGTAACCAGAATAAAGAAAGCGTCTTGGGTTACATGCGTAACCCTTGTTCCCTGAAAAAAGTGGAACGAGATGCTGCGCTGCTAAGCGCTACGGGGAACAACTCTAGCTGTGAACCGAGCTGAAATAGTGTGTGTAACATGTCAATGAACATTGACCGGAATTTATAGCCTCGGCTGATGTAATCATTAGATGCACCTGTGGCCAGGCTATAAATGGATACGTCACCAGGTGTCGTCAGATACGTCTTTTTGAAGAGCAGTCCTGGGACGTCCCAGTGCGGCAAAGCAGCGCAGCATCTCGTTCCGCTTTTTTCAGGGAACAAGGTTTACACATGTAACCCGAGACGTTCCCTTTACAAAAAGCTTCACTTTGATGCTGCACTGCTAAGCGCTACGGGGAACGCAATACCCACGTCGCCGCACTTGGGGCTGTCCGGACCCCTACGGTTGTGCAGTGTACTCACAAAAATGCGAGAGGTCTCAGACATGAGCTTGAGATGTCGACTCAAGAGCATAAGAGCCCGGAGTAGCATAAACATCTAAACCATTCAATTTTGATGAATGTGTGCAGAGAGAACCAGCCTGCCGCATCACAAACTTGTTTAGGCATGGGCTGAGATGTCGACTCGAGGGCATAAGAGCCCGGAGTAGCAAAGCATCTAACCCATAAAGTTCGATGAATGTGTGCGAAGAGAACCCGATCACAACACAAACTTGTCATAAAAACTGATGAATGTGAGTGGAGAGGACCAGCCTGCCGCATCACAAACTTGTTCAGGCATGAGCTGAGATGTCGACTCAAGGACATAAGAGTCCGGAGTGCAGAACATCCAAACTAGAAAAATCCAATGAATGTGTGCGGAGAGGACAACCTGCCGCATCACAAACTTAAGGCATGGGCTGAGATGTCGACTCAAGGACATAAGAGTCCGGAGTAGCAAAGCATCTAGCCCATAAAGTTCAATGAATGTGTGCGAAGGGAACCCTATCGCAACACAAACTAGTCATAAAACTGATGAATGTGAGCAGAGAGGACCAGCCTGCCGCATCACAAACTTGTCCAGACATGAGTTTTACATGCCTCTTTGAGGGCACCCCACCCACCAAGCCGTGGCAAACCGCAGTGGCCACATAGAACCTGGCAGTGGCGAGGCAAGTGCCCGCTGACAGTTCTTTCTACAGAAAATCCAGAACTGAAGCAAACTGGCAGTTAGCTGGTTCTGTAATAAGAACTTTAGTAGATGGAAACACATGCTGATGCATTTGTGTTATGAATGCGTTACTACGATCAGCCCCTCCATGGGGTTGCTGGGTGACTCGGGGAGAAGTAGAGGAGACATTGCACTATCAACAGAGGTGAAGAGGTCCTCTTCTGCCCTGTAAAATCTACCCAGATCAGTAACAAGTGGAGGGAGCCCTAGCACTTGAAATGGTCTCGATAACCTCAAGAGAAAACCCTGTGAACCTCATTCGGTACCCTTAGGGGCCAGACATGAAAGGTTTCACAATTCGGGCCAAGGATGAGAAGGTCCTCCCTGTTCGGAATCGCCCAAGGCGAGCCGTCGAGGAGTGGAATTAACTCTGAGAAACATATCCTGTTCGGCCAGCGCAGCACCATTAATAGGAGGCAAGACCCTTGCTGGTGAACATTGCCAAGACTCCCAGGAGCAGAGAAACCGGGGAAAGAAACGCATACAGACGCATTCTGGGTCATGTATGCGTCTTAACGTCCAGACCCAAGGGGGCTCGGTGATTTCAGGGAGGAGTAGAGGAGACATTGCACTGTTCATAGAGGCGAAGAGGTCCTCTTCTGCCCTAAGATCTCACCCAAACTTGTTCCAAGTGGAAAAAGCCCGGCAATTAAAAAGGTCTCGATAACCTCAGGAGAGAGCCCTGTGTCCCTCAGTTGGTACCCTTAGGGGCCAAACATGAAAGATTCCACAATTTGGGGCAGGGATGAAATATTGCCCTGTGCCTGAGATAGAAGATCCTTCCTGTTCGGAATCGCCCAAGGCGAGCCGTCGAGGGAAGAGATTAGCTCCGAGAACCAAGCCCTGTTCGGCCAGCGCGGTGCTATCAGTAAGAGGCAAAAACCCTTGCTGGCGAAATCTGGGCAACTACTACCTTAGGGTGGAGTTCTTAACTCCCCCGTTGGTATTTTGTCTGGACCTTAAATCTGCTCCCATATACGGGCATCCAGGGATATAACTGACCTGAGTGACAGGAGCTTGCCCTGGGCCCTAAGGAGAACCCAACGTGTCAGAAATACAGCTGACAAGAACGTGGGTCTCCTTGATGATTTATGTAAGAGGCACCCGCACCAAGACATAGCAGCCTCAGGAGGAGGTATTTCAGGACCAGAAATACAGCCATCAACCCAAGACCGTGACTGTGACAACCGAGCTGACGACCCTCCTATCCCCTTAAGCTGGACGACCACTTAAGGCCGCTACCCCGCCCATCTGGGAGGCGTCTGTCGTTAGCAGCCTGCGACAACAAGATGCACCTAGAGTGGGAACGAAGCCTGAGGCGCGTAACCCTATTTAGCCTAGGGGTTTTGGCCCTTGGAAGAAATCCCCTGGCTTTTGGCCACAACAAAAACGGTCTCATGAGCAGAAGGTCCAGAGGGATCACCGTGGACACGTTCGCCCTGAGACCTGGAAATCATTGATACTGATAACAGTGCAACCTTGACCTAGCCTGACTTTGCTCAGGGTGATCTGAATGGACTCAATACTAGCGGGAGACAGTTGTGCCCACATTGTGATTGAACTCCATACGATGCCCCGATAAACAGTGTTCTGAGTGGGAGAGAGGACGCTTTTCTTGGCGTTGAGCCTCAACCCCAGAGAAACAGATGAGCTAAGACGATGTGCTGAACTGCCAGTTCCTGGAACTGCGCTAGGATCAGCCAGTCGGCTACATAATTCAGAATGCAGATGCCCCGGAGTCGTAAGGAGCCAGCGCTACATCATGCATTGTGAATGTGCGGGTAAAAAGGGCTAGGCTGAGTGAAAGAACCTGACCCTGGAAGACTTCACCCCCGGAAGTGAACCTCAGGAACTTTCCATGTTGTGGCAGAACTTCTAAATGAAGTATAGAAGTGCGTCATAAGATCGATGGTGACCAGCCAAATGAGTTGTAGGGCTTGAGACACGACCGTCTTGACAGGCATCATCTTGGACTTGAACACCCACGGGTAGTTCAAGCTTTAAGATCTAAGCCAGACGCCACCCCTCACTCTCCATGGGAAACGGGAAGTATTTAGTGTAATAACCTAACTCTCTCTCTGGAAGGGGAATACCATGGCCCCTTTAACCAGGAGATTGAGTTTTTTTTGTTTTTACAAAAAAAGAAATCCGGTTTACGGTAGTGAGAACACGCCGTTGAAACACGGAAAAGCGGCGAGTGAATTAAATCCTGACACCCTTATAAGACCCACAGAAAAGGATATATCCGGCAGAAGTTTCCACGCTGCCAGGATCTCTGAGATGGGTATTATATTTTAACACTTCCTGTTGAGGGGTTGTCGGGTGTTTCGCATCCTGAATAAAATGCAGGAACAGCAAAAACACCCAATTTTGACGGAAGCCTCTGCAACCCGAAACACCAAGAGGTGGCGGGAATGGAGGGGCTTCGAGGGGGTACCGGGAGGGGTGAAGTGAAGCACGCGCCCCGTCCCGAGGGGAGCTACCCCCTAATCTAGGCGCAAGACCGTCAGGGTTTTCTCTTGGGCCTTGCTTCGGGGGCTGGCGAGGGCGGCGAGACTGCCCCAATCCCTGGGAGGAGGAGCACGACTCGCCACGCTTTGCTTTTGAGCCTCCCTTCAGTCAGGACCGAGGCGGGTCTGAGGCTTGCTCGTCAAGAGCAGGGCCCACACTCAGGTCATCCAGGAGGTCAGCCTGGTACGCCTGTAAAACAGCATAGTGTGCAGAGCAGCACCAGCCTGACCTGCTGCTTGATAAGCCCTTTCCACTAAAGTGGAGGTTGTCCTACAAGGCTTTGAGGGGAGAGAGGGCTTCTTAAGTGACTATGCCGAGCCCGGCGTGAGATAGCCCGCAAGCGTCTCTTCGACCGGCGGCATCACTGAATACCCCCGTGCCTCAGCACACACGATAGTCGAATATAATGACGTCGAGGGTATGTGAACACGGGAAGAAAATATATATATATATATATATTATTATTTTTTACAATTTTTTTTTAGGGGTTCTCCATGAGCGAAAAAGCTCATGGAGGTTATTAAAGAAGGGAAGGGACCCATGAGGCGTTCCCTTTCTTCGACTGGAAGATAAAATCTATCTCCTAATTTGGAGGGTTTGGGGGTCTCTTTTTGGCGTGGCCAGTCCAATCTGGCAACCGCACGAGTAACAACATCGAGCAATTCCTCCGTAGATTTTCTATCGCGGACGGAAAGCTCGGAGGCGGGAAGAGAATCACGATCCACCTCGTGATCCGAAGAAGCGTCGGAACGCGCTTCGAGATGTGAAGGACCAGCTGGGTTTGGGGAGAAAGTGAGAGAAAGGGAACAACCCGTCTCTTGCTCCTCAGCCAAATCCATGCAAGAGCCCCACCCGAACGATTTATTTTTTTTTTTCGTGAGTGCTGACTCCTGGAAGCAAGCGAGGTGAGCACGACGCACTCTGCCTGTTAAAGCAAATCGCAGTGCTCGCACCCGCCCTGCTGCAACGCGAGAGCAGCGTGCTCTTACCCCCAAACAAGCAGCAAAAACTGATGTGTGTCGTCTTCAGCTATAGAGCGAGAAGAGGGGAACATGCACCATTTGCGGCTTTCAGTCATTCTCTCTTTTTTTTCTTTCTTTTTTAGAAAAAAAAAAAAAAAAAAATATATATATATATATAATATTTTCTAAACAGAAGAGAAAAGAGAACAACGTTCACTGCACACTGCCTAACTGATTCTAACTTCTAACAGAGGAAAGAAAGTTTTGACAGGGTTTGTGAAACACACAGAAACAGAATCGCTCTGAAAAAAAGAGTTTCTGATGACACCTGGTGACGTATCCATTTATAGCCTGGCCACAGGTGCATCTAATGATTACTTCAGCCGAGGCTATAAATTCCGGTCGATGTTCATTGACGTGTTACACACACTATTTCAGCTCAGTTCACAGCTAGAGTTGTTCCCCGTAGCGCTTAGCAGCGCAGCATCAAAGTGAAGCTTTTTGTAAAGGGAATGTAGAATCAGTCCTTTTCACTTGAAAGAGGGCCCATACTTTAAAAAGATTCCTTTAAAAACCTGACATCCTGGACGTGTTTATTTTTTTGGGATCTAAAAAGAACAATTTTTTATCCGGACACAGTCCTTCAGCAGTCTTTAAAATCATACTGGTCACTGGTCTCCAGCTTAAGTTCTCTGGCCCAGTGAGAAATTGCTGTATGAATTGCAGCTGAAAAGCTGCAGTCCTACTTTGCAAATCTACCAGTCCTTGCCCTCCTTCTTCTTTTGGTAAATACAATACATTATGAGGTATCCAATGCATTTTTTTTCCATAAAAAAGTATTTTAAAAGAGACTGAATTTTTGCAGCAACTATGCTGCAAATCAATACAGTGGTGGATCAATACAAGCCAGTCGGTGCCATAAAGAAGAAGCCACCAAATTATTAATAATCAGAGTGCATCCTCTATATGATAAATTCTTAACAATCTATGTCCATTTCATGAGGTGACCTTTAAGTTTTTCAATTATTCCCTCTCAGTTTTTTTTAAACAATTGTGTCATCTCCTAAAAACACTCCTAAATACCTTAAACCATCTTTTTTCCAACTTAAACCCTTTGGGAGAATTGGTATAACTTTTTTCCACTTTCCTACTAACACTGCTTCGCTTTTATCCCAGTTAATTCTTGCTGAAGAAATAGATCCACATTTTCTCAATGTTTTTAACAAAAAAAAATGATGTGGATTTATTATTAAGTATTATGATAACGTCATCAGCGTATGCTGATAATCAAAAAGTGCTTGTACAGGCTTGTAAAGATACCCCTTCTAAAATTCTTCTAAATTTCTTCTTACCCCACAAGATACTTTGAAAGGAGCACATAAGCCACCATTAATTTTCAGTAAACTCTCAATGTCATTGTATAATATTTTAATATAACCTATAAAATCAAAACTAAAACCAAAAACTTGTAAAGTTTTCCACAGATAGTCATGTTCTACACGATCAAATGCTTTTTCCTGATCTAAGGAAATCAAACCCATATCTACACCCATCATTTTAGAAACATCAAATAAATCTCTTATCAAATGGATATTATCAAAAATGTATCTTCCAGGTACACAGTAGGACTGACTAGAGTGAATTACTTCCTCCAAAACCCTTCCTAATCTGGTAGCTAACACTTTTGAGAGCAATTTATAATCACAGCACAATAAAGATACAGGTCGCCAGTTCTTTATGTCTCTCACATCACCTTTTTTTGGCAAAAGGGTAAGGACCGCTCATCTACAACTCAGCGGCAGAAGTCCTCTGACTAGACTGTCACTGAGAATTTCCAGCAGATCCTCCCCTACCACAGGCCAAAAGGCTTAATAGAACTCAACTGGGATTCCATCTATCCCTGGAGCCTTGCCATTCTCCATACTTTGGAGAGCTTCAGGCAGTTCTCCCGGGCCTATGGCTTTCTATGGAGTGCTGCATTAGAGACTTCAGAGACCTTTGGCAGCTCTTCAAAAAAAAAAAAAACTGTTCAACAACCCAATCTTTCTTGTGCTCACAACTATAAACATTTTCATAAAATCTGATTGCTCTTTTCCAAATTTCAATAGGATCTGATACAAGTGAACCGGTCTCAGAAAATAAAGAATGTATAAAGCATTTTCTAGACTAAAGAAGAATTTTGACGGAACATCCATCTGGTCTATATCTTTAAATCATGATTGAACTAGCGCCCCCTGTGCTTTCACTCTTTGTATGTCAGACAAAACAGAAAAAAAAAAAAAAAGGGATTCAATATGTGTTTGATTTCCATTTGACTGTGCCATTTCTTGGAATTTGAGAATTTCATCTTCTAAAACTTAGAATTAATCATATCAGATTAACATAATCATATTAATCTGATATTGTGGGTGTACTGTTGACATAATTGCTTAATTTGTATTTTACCAAAACCATTTTTGCAAAGAAATTTAAAGTATCTTTAAACTGTGCATCACTAAGTAAATTTGTATTAAAATGCCAATAAGCACATTTTGGCTTCACAGAGTTTAAAGTTACTTTACATATGACACGACTGTGATCCGAGAACCCAACTAGGTTTAAGAAACATTTCTTAAAAAAAACTAAGATTATGTTTAAAACCATAAAATCTGTCTAGTCTTGCCAATGACAATATGTTGTCACGGGCATATGTACCCATGTGTACTGTTTTAAGTTCCCATTTAAACTCCTCTATACATCACATAAATCATTTGTTTCAGTCATCTGAATGTCGTTTTCGAGAAAGCAATTGTGGTTTCTACATGATTCTACATGATTTTTGTCTATATTATTTTTGACACAATTAAAGTCTCCACCCAGAAATAAATGCTCTACACCTTTACATTTATCCAAAGTTATACACAGAGTATCTAAAAACACCATTCTTTCTACTGATAGGGTTGGGGCATACACACAAATAAAATCAAAGATATGGTTCTTAAATTGGGCTCGAATCTTAAGTAGTCTACCTTTCACAACCTCTTCTATCTCACAAGAGATAGGAATAAAACTATTTGCAAATAAAATGGCAACACCTCCACTGAGTGAGGTTTTATGACTTAAAAAAGAGAGACCTTTAAATGATTTAGTCCATTCAATAGCATTTGTTGTATCACTGTGTATTTCGTGAACAAATAAAGCATCAAGTTTCTTTTGATTCATGATTTCATGATTTCATATATTGCTGCACGTTTTACGCAGTCTCCAGCTCCATTTATATTTTATAAATATTATCAACAACCTGTACTCCCCTTAGATTATTTGTCAGTTTTAAAAACTTATTTTTTTTCATTTCCTCAGTATCATAATCTTGACATGTTAATACATTCTGGGAACAACTGGAAGCACCAGAATCAGATAAATCACTCTCATTGCCAATATCATCAATATCAGACTCCTTATCATTTTCAGTTTTTCTAGCTTGTATAGATTCTGAAACCTTGTCATTCTTTTTCCTCTTCAAGGGTGCTTTGAAAATGGCCTGATCTTTATCCATCATTAAATTATCACTCAAGTTGACACTCTGAAGGAGAGTTTGTGTCAGACATTACACTGACATGTGAAAAATCCATACTCTAATCAATTTTGTTAAAATTGGACTCATCTCTGACAATTAAAGGACTAAGTAAAACAGTCTCCCCATTAATTACAACTATGGCCTGAATATCCTCCTCAGTCTGTGAATGAGGTATTACATCATTTGAGCCACTAGTGGATGGTCTGGGTTCAGTTTGGGTTGGTTCAGGAACATTATCTGTTCCTCCATCCCTGATTTGCACACCGTTTTCACCTGCGATATCTTGTTTAATGCTTGTACCATTATTATCTGGACAAGCACAAACTAAATGTCCAGTTTTGCCACAGCCAAAGCACTTCATAACATCAGTAATTACAAAGATAGTATAATCAAAGTCATCAACTTTGAATTTGAAATTCAGATTCAGTTCAGTTCCCCGTCTGTCGCTCACGTCGACGTTGTGTCAAAGAAGTGACACTAGGGCTCTCTATTGAGAGCCTTACACATCTCTGAACTTGAGAAAAGGCCAATGAGAAATTGGCAGACAGAATTTGCGTGATTTTTTTTGTGGAGCCGACCGGTTGTGTGATCAACGATCTGCTATTCACAAGGCTGTTCACTTCATCTCTATGAGCGTATGCTGTTGGATCTACGGTGCATATCAGCGGCTTTCTGCTTCTCTGCACAGCAGTGCAGCTTTGCCCCTGGGTGCTTCGACAGCGCTTTTAAAAGAGATTATTTTCATAAAAGAGTTCATATCTCTATAAGAGCAATACACAGCTGGCGTTGAATACACCTTCCTTCGGGATTGGGGCTGGCACGGCTGGCGATGAAGGCGTTACATACAGCAGGCTTGGTTTCGTGGGGCTCTATCTTGTCGACACCAACTCTCTCTACGGTTCGTGTTTGATGGCCAGGCGTATCAGTACAAGGTCCTCCCCTTTGCTAGGCATGCCCCTGTCCCCTCGCACCCTCATGAGGGTCGCAGAGGCAGCCATTGCCCCGCCTGAGGAAGTGGGCATTCGCATACTCAACTACCTCGACGTTTGGCTCATCTTGGCCCACTCCCGAGAGTTACTATGCGCCCACAGGAACCAGGTGCTTAGGCACCTTAGCCGCCTAGGGCTTCAGGTCAACGGGGAAAAGAGCAAGCTCGCCTTCACTAATGAGTACGCGCAGTCAGTGTTGAAATTTTTCAAGCCAGGCACGGTGGTTCCTCTAAAACATTTCCAGAGGCTCCTGGGGCATATGGCATCCTCCGCGCTCTGTGTGTTTATCACTCCCGCTTGCTGCCAGACTTTCAAACTCTGGACATACCTCTGTTTTTTATGGACAGGAGTCCCTTTACAGCAGGTGTCCTGATGCGTTCTTGTCACCTCAGACACCTCGAAACAGGTTTGGGGTGCCGTGTGCAACGGGCGTTGGCACATCAACTGCCTAGAGTTGTTGGCTGTATTTCTTGACCTACATAGGTTCTTCCCACCATAAATCACCATGGTGGCGTGCGCTCCCGTCACATGTCACAACTCGCTCCTTTGGAGCCAGCAGCGACTCCGTTCGCTGTGCACCACTCACATCCTGGGCAGCCTCAACATGGCAATGGACACACTGTCACGATAAGGTTCGCTCAGTGAGAGTGAAGGCTTCACCCCCAGTTGGTCCAGCTGATTTGGGAATGGTTCTGCAAAGCACAGGTAGTCCTGTTCACTTCCCAAAAGACCTCCCAATGCCCTCTCTGGTATTCCCTAACGGAAGCTTCACTCGGGACTGATGCACTGGCACTCGGCTGGCCCCAGGGGCTGCGCAAGTACACATTTTCCCCAGTGAGCCTTCTTGAATGGGTGCTGTGCAAGGTCAGGGAGGACAAGGAACAAGTCATTGTTGTGGCCCCCTACTGGCCCACTTGGACTTGGTTCTCGGATCTCGTGCTCCTCGCGACAGCCACTCCCTGGCAAATTCCCCTGAGGAAGGACCTCTTTTTCAGGGACGGGGCACCCTCTGGCATCCGCACCCAGACCTTTGGAAACTCCATGTCTGGCCCCTGATGGGATGCGGAATATCTAGCTGGCCTACCACCTGCTGTCGTAGACACGATCAACCAAGCCAGAGCTCCCTCTACCAGGCAACTTTACTCCCCGAAGTGGCGCTTGTTCGCAAATTGGTGTTCTTCCCGGTCTGAAGACCCACAGAGATGCACAGTTCAGTTAGTTCTTTCATCTCTGCCCTGCTCTATCGTGGCCCACCACAATGCAGTGGACGGCAAGTCCTTGGGTAAGCGTGATTTCATTATCAGGTCACTTAGAGGCGCCGGAAGTTGAGTCCTCCCCGGCCAAGCCTGTACCACTCTTGGGTTCTCTCAGTGGTCCTCTCGGGCCTTCAGAGACCCCCATTCAGTTGAGCTCGAGGTCCTCTCCTTGAAGACAGCCCTCCTGATCGCACTCGCCTCCATCAAGAGGGTTGGGGACCTGCAAGCGTTCTCTGTCAGCGACACCTGCCTGGAGTTCGGTCCGGCAGACACTCACGTCACCCTAAAACCGCGACCTGGCTATGTGCCCAAGGTTCCTACGACTCCCTTCAGAGACCAGGTAGTGAACCTGCAAGCGCTGCCCAGCCTCTTCTTTGCTGTGTCCGGACGTGCTTTGTGTATCTATTTGGACCATACTCAGATCTTTAGACGTTCTGAGCAGCTCTTTGTCTGCTTTGGTGGACAGCGGAAAGGGAACGCTGTCTCCAAACATAGGCTTTCCCACTGGGTGGTTGCCGGATCACACCCGGGCCGTGCCCGCCCCCTTGCAGGTTCGAGCACACTCGATGAGAAGTGTGGCATCCATGTGGGCAC
The DNA here is from genome assembly GCF_025860055.1 of Xyrauchen texanus. Lineage (NCBI taxonomy): Eukaryota > Metazoa > Chordata > Actinopteri > Cypriniformes > Catostomidae > Xyrauchen > Xyrauchen texanus. The sequence continues at coordinate 29,396,664 of NC_068293.1, read as the reverse complement.
TGGCCAAAGGCACCTCCTTTGCAGACATGCAGAGCAGCGGGTTGGGCAACACCCAATACTTTTATGAGCTTTTACTATCTCAGGGTTGTGTTGGTTTCATCCTGTGTTATCTCAGGTCCGAGCTGGTAGATCTCGGTAACGCGGTAACAACTGAACGGGTGTACTGCTTTCACCTAGCGCCCTTTCCCTCTACTGAGGTAATATCGTGCGCTGTTATCCCAGGAGATCCCACTTACTCGCGCTCCCTGGATGGCTCCTCCTTAGCCCTCTGCTCCGCGAATTTAGTGAAGGAATTCCCCGAACCAAACCCAGTGCGAGTACTCAAATTACTCTGTACTGGAATAGGTTCTCCACAGGTTGGGCCCCCATGTGGACTTGTCCCCCTGTGTGTATTTTCCGCGGTACATTCCCCTTGTGAGCGGACCCGCGTCTCCCTTGGGCAGTCCTCACTGCCCCCCCGGTCTCCTTGTTTGTAGCAAATCCTCCCTCCCAATGAAGTAAGATCTACCACCATGCCATTCTCCACATGTGACCTAGAATCCCATGTGATGTATTCTACCACTCTTTACCTCCTGAAAGAATAGGAATTGGGAAAGAACTTCTTCTCCGATGCATGTGATAGTGTTAAGATGGCCTCAGGTGCTTTAACTCTATGCGAAAAACATAGAAAGAGAAAAGGTGCGGATGGCGTGGCTTGCTCCCATGCTTGGCACGTCGCCTTGTTCCCCCCATATCGGGGTGTAGGGAACCAGAATGTTATGGCAATCTTATGGGGCATTGGGGAAGGGTACATACAGTATGACCTAGCCTGTCGTTTTGGCATGCAACTGCCTGCCAGCACCTGTGTCAGCAGCGCACATACACGGTTCAGCGCATGGCGTGATTAAAATTGGACCCCTAGTGTCGCTTCTTTGACACAACGTCGAAGTGAGCGACAGACGGGGAATGTCTAGGTTACTGTTGTAACCTCCATTCCCTGATGGAGGGAACGAGACGTTGTGTCCTCCCGGCCACGTCGCTGAACCGAGCCACTGTTACGGCCGAACCTCATTGTCGGCTCCTCAGGCAAAATCCTGAATGAACAGATGCATTTCCCTCCCTTTACACCCATATAGCCGGGGGCGGGACATGCAAATTCTGTCTGCCAATTTCTCATTGGCCTTTTCTCAAGTTCAGAGATGCGTGAAGCTCTCAAAGAGAGCCCTAGTGTCGCTTTTTCGACACAATGTCTCGTTCCCTCCATCAGGGAACAGAGGTTACAACAGTAACCAAGACATTCTGTTATCTTTCAGGATCATGTAAGTAAATCTCCTGATAGACACTATATGCTTAATCAAGTCCGATTTACTACAGAAAGCAATTTTTTTCATTGTTGAAAAGACTGACTACCTTTCCAAAGTGTGCCAGTTTTTTTGTTAACATTTCGACTTTAATAAACGGTGGAACATTAGACAACGTGACTTTCTTAGCGGGGGTAGAAAGGGGAAGCACTGGGGTAAACAAATCACTAATTACTACTCCTTTCGCCACTCATTTGCTTTTTCAACTGAACTTAAAAACAAAACAATAGGCCAACAACATCCCCAACGGCAAAAATGCACTCTTCCACATTCAGTGTTTGTGTTTTGGGCAGCCATGCTTCCTAGTGACCGAAAACCCCTCAAGGGAAACCTGTGTCACCACTCAATACACCACAGATATAAAAAATAAAAAGAGAAAAGAAATAGAAAATAACTGAAAGAGAAAGCAATTGTTTTTGCCACAACGGGCATAAACTACTCTCACTCACCACACACTCCTCACACTCGCTCAACAGATGCTCACGCATGCGCAGAGAGAGAGAGAGAGAGAGAGAGAGAGCGAGCAGACCAGTGGCACATCTATCACTCCCGCAGCACACAATCAACAGAGAGGAAATGTATTCTTGTTATGCTTGTACAGTAAAAAGATAATTACACCCAAATAGCCATTTTCCTGATTTGTTTGCCACTTACCATTATTAATGGAAAGTCATCCAGATTACCAAGAAGTTGCGAGTAGAAATAGACAAAGTTTACAGCTTGGCTGAGTTGAGAGTCAGTAAATGTTTTGTCAAATGCCGCAGGCATCCCCTGAATGATAAAGAAATATTGTTTGTCCCCTTTGAGCTGTTTTTGTCTTTTATATTGGCAATGAACTGACAGAGCATGACAGGCGTCTTGCTGTATAGAACACTAATTGTCAGCTGACAGGTTTAAAGCCTGAAGTTTCAAACAGACAATGAGGAGCAGTAACAAGATTCACTAACTGTCTGTTTGGAGGAAGATACAAATTGGGCTGTATCAAATGCAGTGAAATGGAGAGAGAGAGAGACACATCTCGCCCTCACAATAGATGCTGTTTAACTGATTGTGACAGCTCCGGTGTATATTCATTTTCCACCAGCGGCATCAGAAGAAGTAGGCCACCACACCTTGAGTGCATCGACAACGCTGTTTTTATGTCCTTTATATGACGGAAATAGGCTTCACATCACAGTCGAAGTACGGACGAGCAAATATTGCACTACCCACAAAGAAAATGTTGTCATCATTTACTCGCCCTTGTTTAGTTAAAAACTCATATAACTTTCTTCTTTCTCTGTTGACGCTAGCTTGCATGGTTTTTGTTTTAGTAAGGTTTGAAGCCGCCTTCATACACTTTTCGTTCCATTCACTTCCATTCATAAGCATCTGGATGTGGGAGGCCTGAAACACAAGCTCATGCGAAGAAATTTAGCTAATTTGTATGCAAGAAGTGGATGTGACCATTAGAAGATCATAAGATCGAAGTGAGTAGACCATATCTTTTAACATTTTGAATGGAGTACTGTTTGTTATTTGTGATTTATTCTTTATTAAAAACCAAAAGCCCCATCATTTTCTGTCCGTTGCAAACTATTTTGAATGCTCAAAGCCTATTTTGACTACAGCTGAAGTGGGAGGCATTGTGAACAAGCTTCTCTTATACACTCATGAACATGCAGAGGAGAACTATGACAGAAGTCAATATTTCCACTCTAAAATAGGGCTGCAGGATTTATCTAAATACAATCGTAATACCTAGTGCGTTTATTAAACCGCAAAGGGCTCTGATTTATTTAAATAAATAAATAGTCCACTTGCTTCAAAGTTTATGTTCAATGTGCTTTCCTGTATGTATTGTGTTTATTACAGTGTTTTCAGGGCAGTTCTGTGCTTCACATCTCCATATTGAGCTCAGAGTAACAGAAGTAACGGATCGCATTACATTTTAAGCCAGGTGTGCTCATTATATCGATCACAAGACTACCATTGGTCGATCTTGATAACAGGCCAAAATGGAAAGTGGCCAGAGATACAAACTACGACATTATGACTTTTTATTTCCTTGCTTTTGCAGTGTGTGCGGCAGCTTAATGCATGTGTGCTCTGAGAGCAATCATGATAATGCGGATACATGCCTAAATGGTCAAATACACTTCAAAATTCTGACAAAAGGCCCGTCTTGGTGAGGTATTAATGTGACAGTCAGTTATGTTAAGTGTATGTAAACAGTGGGACGAAAACATCTGATTTGTATCAAAATGTTAGACTTAAAATATAAATGTAACATAATAGACCTGGCGCTAGTTATAACATTAATCAAACATAATAGGAAACAAGGATATAATACAACCACTCACTCCTCTTGACTGGATAATTTGCTTTGTAGCTTTAAAAATTATTAATGCATTATAATTATACATCTATTAGTAGATTTATGTCACATTTATTTTTATTGTGAATGTATATTTGAATACTTGATTCTGCTGTTAGAAGATTTTTGATTTGCATTTTTTATTCTGTTGTTTTAATTTGTTTCTTTTCTTTGCATTTAGTTTGTGTCTTAGTTCTTATTTTATTACAGACTGTTTACTTGTCTTGAATAATTAATTGAGAACTTGAATCAGAACCTTACATAATTAACAAATTGGTATTAGTATTATTTTTTTTGTCATAGTATCGAGAGTGAGCAAATTTCACTGCCAACTACATATATTTTGGTATCTTGACCACACTGCTTGCAGATATATTTTGCATGGTATAGATCTTGCTATAAAACAATATGAAAAAGTAGATTTCACTCCCCAAGTGTGAACACTCCAGACTCACTTTAATTTCACTTTTGCATAATTCCAAAATATGATTGGCCACTACATGTTGATATATTGTACAAATACAAATAATACACCCCAATACATAGCAATGCCCTGTGTGTTACAGAAATATATTATTTTTGTAAAACACATAATTATAATCAATTAAATATTATAAAATTACAATAACATAATATTCAGGTTGACTGATTCCAAAAAAGAATGATGATGAATAGTGGTCTGAGACAGTATTAGAAAGTAGGAAAAAAAAACAAAAAAAAACAGGTATACAGTGGACAGGTACAATGTGAAAAGAAGAAGACTCTATCTCTCCATTTCACTTTTCTATTTATTTATTTGTGGCTGAAGTGAAATTGGTTTGTTTATTTTTAAAAGGACTCAAGTGTAAAACCTCAAAGATTAGCCTAGATTAGTCTTTTTATTGGCAGTAGAACATGGGCAAAATATTAACAAATGTTGGTAAAAAGGAATCACTTACTAAATTGTTTATGATATTGCAGTTCAAATAGCTATTGCAATATTTTTCTAAATAATTGCAATATGACTTTTTGTCCAAATTGTGCAGCCCGAGTGTAAAATAATAAGTGTGTAGAGTCCCTATCAACTGCCATTGTATTGAAATCATAGACCAGGACATTCTTCAAAATTCCACCTTTTGTGTTTTCTGCAGAAAAAAGAAAGCCATGCAGCATGCATTGAAACAACATGCGGGTGAGCAAATTACCAATAAATGTTTATTTATTTATTTTGGCTGAACTATTCTTTTAAGAACACGTCTATCCGAAACCTAGGAGCATTTTAGGTTAAGTCAAGGGCTCATCTGCTAGTCACCTTTTAGCCAAAACACGCTAGGGAAAACCAACATTGAGGAGCTGAAAATGCCAAACTGCTTTGTCATGCCCTATATTAGTCAGAGGCTGCTCTGAGAAATTTGAGCTGTGATCCCAGACCAGAGGAGTAGACAGACCAGACCGCTGATGTCCTTTCCTCATCTCTCTGCCTCAGGTAATAAGGTACCAGCTTTGTTTCCTGGAGCTCTACCAGTCTTTTCTGGCTTTCCTTCTCAGATCCAACAACATTTTCTTGAACGTGCATGAAATCGGTTCAATTAATATTCTGGATTATTTTTAAATAACAGTGATGGACAGCATCTATGGCATGCTGTTGATTATCACACACAAATCTTTTAGCTTGTTGCTCAGTTTGTAAAAAAAAAAAAAATGGTAAAAGCATTATAGTTAATGCTATAGTATGTTACACTTACAATGAAGTCCTAGTAGGCAAGCAGGAAGCAGTCTCATTGTTTCACTGTTTTGAAAGCATAACCGTAACACTTTATCTTTACACAAATTGGCATAAAACTAGTGTAATAGAATTCCTTGCCAGTCCTGTCTATATAGCCAATTAATGTCTTAAAAAAGTGCCTGATATGTTTCCATTTTAAGTGTGTCACTGTAGATATATTTCCTGATTGTTTCCAGTAAAAACTGAGAAAGGAATCAAAATTATTGTCTGCAGTAATCAACAACATGCCAGGGAAGATGTTTTTAAAGTAATAGATCACCAAACATTTTTTTTCTGTCATCATTTACTCACCCTTATGTCATTCCAACCCCATATGATTTTCTTACTTTCTTGTTAAACAAAAGGATATGTATACAGGCTGCTCTTTACTATGCAATGAAAGTGAAGGGTTACTGGGCCTGCCAAAAGAACAAAAAAAATATTATTCTGAAGCCATATAGTGTCTTTGGGTGAGTAGAAAGACCACAATTTAGGTTGTTTTTTGCAGATAATCTTGCCCTCTATTGTGTAAAGTTGAAAATATCTAGACTGATCTCATTGTGAAGTTTGCTACAGTAGGTCAAAGGTCTTTAACTGAAATCGTTCTGCTTTTGTAACTTCTAATAACTGCCACAGTGGCTGAAAGTGTTGTTGAACACATGAGCATGTATGAGCTCTAGATTTGGAGTGAAATGACCACAGATTGGTGCCAAAAGTGAATTGAAAATTTAATTGTTTATAGTTTAAATTATGTAATACAATCAACAGGAATGCACATTTTAATAACCACGTGCCTAAACCCCAATGCTAATCCTATCCGTCAATGGAGTAAAAATGCATTCTTAGAGGAATTGCACTCAACATTGATAATGTGAACGAAATTGCTTCCTGGTTTCCATTGGATGACAACCCACCTCTGAGGCTGCTCGTGCAGTGCACTATAAGTAATACCAGAGGAAAAGGTAAACTCATCTGAATTGATGCAAAGATATCTGCTTGAAGATGCCGCTTCTCTGTAACTCAGCAGAATGAGGTTGATGGAACATTCAGCAGCAATATGTTGATTTCCCGTGTGATCATGTTGAAAAAACAATGTAATATTCCTTAGTCAAGTTAGTTCCTTCAAATCAAGGATTGATCAACTCATTATTCAACTTAAATCAAGTATTTATTTATTCTCCCTAAGCAGAGAGGTTGTTTAAGAATGGCAAATCATAATGTGAAACTTATATATAATATGTGAAAGGGTTTTGTTAGGTTAGTGACAACTTAAATGTGTATTAGAGGACATACAGTATATGTGAGGCTTCAGACTTCTTGGTTGTTGAGAGGACTATCCAAACGTGGAGACTCACTAGTGGGTAATGTATTGGTTGGTTATTTTTTGGGTTGTTATTGTATTGGTTATAGGTTTACTGCTGTAATGTTGCTGGCAAGGATGAAGACATGAAGTATAGAACCCAAGTGCAGTTTTATTCCAAACATGTTATCCCAAAGAAAACCTATCTACAAACGTGAACAAAATACAAAACATGAACTGGACTATGACTATGACTATGACTAGACACAACGCTACACAAACAATACTCGACAAGGGACAATGGCAAACAATAGAGCTAAATACATGGACATGGGGGAAACATAAGCCAATGAACAAACAGAACTCTAAACAAGATAACAAGACAATAAGCGTAAACCAATTATAAACTAGAAATGAAACAACTAAATGAAACAATAAATCAATTAAAACAAGACACATGAACATTGAGGGAAAACAGGACATCACATGATTATGGAATCAGGAACTAAACTTTTCAAAATTAAAAGACATGAAATCAAGACATGAACAAAAACACATCTAAACATAACAACTGCAATCCAAACAGTCTCCTAGCAGTGGTAAGGATGGTTTAATTGCCATTTACAAAGCTGATATATAATATTTACAACATACCCAATTTCAAGTAACTACAGTCAATATATCTGGGCAGATGGACTGCCCCTGGATACAATGAAGAGAATCTGTTTCCAGATAATATTTTCTTGTATGCCCTTTTTGACATTTTGAATGTTGTGTGGCACAGTGCCACATTATTCCACATGTGGCCCAGTCTGGCTTTCGAGCCAAGGTGGAGGATATCGCTACTTTATGTCTTTGCCCACAAACCCACAGACTCTCTCTGTCTTTCACCTGTCTTCTAAATAGCCAATTTCCTATAAATTTTCTTTTTGATGTCTTATGACATAAGCAAATAGTGACTAGTGTTCTTAAAGGAAGGCAAAAAGAACCCACTGGTTTATTACAAGGAGATATTCTCGGCCTATCCTGAAGGCTTTAGCTGCATCAAAAGTAGAGTTCTGCAGTGATGTTGTTGTAGACCATTTTCTGTTAGTTTCTGTTAAAGTGGAGTTTAATCGCATTTACATAATTGCTATCGACTATTCTTTTGGCTGCTGCAATAGATGTGGGATTCATTTTGTTGGTCCTCCAAAAGGTCCTTCCTCTGTTCTCGTTTTCCCTCTCCTCTTCAATTTTGCATTTCCTCTCACTCCAGCTCATTCGACATTGTCCACCCACCTACAAGCTGTATTCCTGTATTTGGATTGCGTGTACATGTTTATATCACAAATGCTGACTGAGGTTCGGCTGTGACATGGCATGGAGCAGTCTGGGGCTTGGCTGTGACATGGCATGGAGAAGACTGAGGTTTGTCTGTGACATAGCATGGAGAAGTCTGGGGCTTGGCTGTGACATGGTATGGAGCAGTCTGGGGCTTGGCTGTGACATGGCATGGAGCAGACTGAGGTTCGTCTGTGACATGGCATGGAGAAGTCTGGGGCTTGGCTGTGACATGGCCTGGAGCAGACTCAGGTGTGGCAGTGACATGTCCTGGCGTAGACTCAGGCGTGGCGGTGACATGGCCTTGAGCAGACTCAGGCATGGCGGTGACATGGCCTTGAGCAGACTCAGGCGTGGCGGTGTCATGGCCTGGAGCAGACTCAGGCGTGGTGGTGACATGGCTTGGAGCAGACTCTGGTTCGGTTGTGACATGGCCTGGAGCTGTGGGAGGCTGGAAACTAAGTGTCCTAATTAACTAGAAAAAGACCTGAGTGGTCGTGAAAATGAGCGGAGTCTTGGGAGCGACTTCTGTGGTCGTGGGTATGGACAGAGACTTAGAAACGACCTCCGTGGTTGTGAACATGGGCAGAGACTTAGAAACGTCCTCTGTGGTCGTGGGCATGAACAGAGTCTTGGGAGCGACCTCTGAGGTCAGGGGTGAGGACTGAGACTCGGGAATGACTTCTGTGGTTGTGGGTGTGAACAGAGTCTTGGGAGCGCCCTCTGTGGTCGTGGGCATGGACAGAGTCTCGGGAGCGCCCTCTGTGGTCGTGGGCATGGACAGAGTCTCAGGAACGACCTCTGTGGTCATGAACACAGGCTGAAACTCAGAGACGAAATCCCTTCTCCTCCACCTCCGTGAGGACGAATTTGGCGGTGCAGGCACTGTGACAGACAAGGCTGGCAACGTTAGCTCGTTGGCTGTGGCAGACATGGGGGTTGGCTAGTTGGCCATGGCAGGCATGGACTCATTGGCAATGACGTGGGATGCTGGCTTGGCGGCCATGACATGAAACTCTGGCTTGGCGGCCATGACATGAAACTCTGGCTTGGCGTTCATGATGTGGAACTCTGTCTCGGCGGCGGCCATGACGTGGAACTCTGGCTTGACGGCGGCCATGTCAAGAAATTTTTGCTCGGCTGCGGCCATGTCATGGAACTCTGGCTCGGTCTATGGCTCGGCGATGACCATGTCGAGGAAATCTGGCTCGGTATTCGCCACCCCCACAGGGAACATGGAAACAATGATCTGCAGGGCGAAGTCTATATATTGGGCCAGGTTGAGGGGACTATGACCGCCAGGCATCAAGTATGAGATAGACTCAATCAGTCCAAAGCAAAAAATGGCTTTGAAAGCAACCTCATTAAAGTCCACTTGGCTGGCCAGAGAGCAGAAGTCCATCACATTGTTCTCCAGGGGACGATTCCCCTGACAGAGGCTCAGAAGCCGAACTGCTGGGTCCATTGTGAGGTTGAGTATTCTTTAATGTTTCTGGCAAGGATGAAGATGATGACATGAAGTGTAGAACCCAAGTGCAGTTTCATTCCAAATGTGTTATCCCCCAAAAAACTAACTACAATGGTGAACAAGTACAAATACAAAACATGAACTGGACTATGACTGTGACTTTTACTAGACATGACGCTACACAAACAATACTCGACAAGGGACAATGGCAAACATGAGGGCTAAATACATAGACACTGGGAAACATAAGCCAATGAACAAACATAACTCTAAACAAGAGAACCAGACAATAAGTATAAACCAATTATAAACTAGAACTGAATGAAAAAATAAACCAATGAAAACAAGACACATGAACATGGAGGGAAAACAGGACATCACATGACTATGGAAATAGGAACTAAACTTTTCAAAATTAAAGACATGGAATCAAGACATGAACAAAAACACATCTAAACATGACAACTGCAATCCAAACAGTCTCCTAGCAGGGGTAAGGATGGTTTAATTACCATTTACAAAAGCTGATATATAATATTTACAACATACCCAATTTCAAGTAACTACAGTCAATATATCTGGGCAGGTGGACATTGTTCCACATATGGCCCAGTCTGGCTTTCGAGCTAAGGTGGAGAATATATTTTCTTTATGTCTTTGCCCACAAACCCACAGACACTTTCTGTATCTCACCTGTCTTCTAAATAGCCAATTTCCTATTAATTTTCTTTTTGCTGTCTTATGCTATCAGCACAAGACAGCATAAGACAGCATAAGTCTTAAAGGATGGCAAAAAAACCCAAAACAAACACAGATTTTATTACAAGGAGATATTCTTGGCCTAACCTGTATGCTTTAGCTACATCAAAAATAGATTTTTTTTTTTTTAATAGGCTATGCTATTCCATTGTGAACTTGTTAGGTCACAATGTTTTAGGACTACCTGTAGGCAAAGTTCAGTAGAGTTCTGCAGTGATGTTGTTGTAGACCATTTTCTGTTAGTTTCTGTTAAAGTGGAGTTTAATTGCATTTACATAATTGCTATCGACTATTCTTTTGGCTGCTGCAATAGATGTGGGATTCATTTTGTTGGTCCTCCAAAAGGTCCTTCCTCTGTTCTCGTTTTCCCTCTCCTCTTCTGTTTTTCATTTTTGCATTTCCTCTCTCTCCAGAACATTCGACATTGTCCACCCACCTACAAGCTGTGTTCCTGTTTTTGGATTGCGTGTACATGGTGTTTCCCTATTGTTTTATAACACAAATGCACCCAAGCTGTGATCTCTTGATTGCCAAATTACTCACAGCTAGACTGACTTGCAGTTAAATACAAAATGGCCCATTGTACCATAACTGTTAGGTATTTCCTCAATGTGTCCATTTCCTGTTGATTTTCAGTTAAAGGTGAAGCATGTAATTTGTGCACCACTAGCAGTACCAACCAGATACAAAAAAAAAAAAAAAAAAATGTTATGTATTCAAAAACTTCTATGGCCACTTAAACCTTTGCATCAGATTTGGAAAAGTGCTTTTAGCTGTTTATTAACAGGCAGACTACCACAATTTTTTCACTCTCGGTTCAATATTTATGTAATTACCACTGTCATGCAGTATAATGTTTGTTATTAGGCTGAATGGTTTTTTATTACATTGATTTATAAATTCTCAAAATTTTCAGTTTTGCCTCCAGCTATGGACAGATGTTTGTCCATCTGTAGTGTCAGATCTGCTCTTGTACTGGAGCACACATACACACACAAAATATGTGAGAAAAACGTCTATAAAACGTCTAGGTTAAGTATGTAGCCTCCGTTCCCCGATGGAGGGAACGAGACGTTGTGTCGGAGAAGCGGGCAGGTATTCTTACGTGCAAACGCGACCAGCTGTATCAGGCTGCACGTACCCTTCCCCAATGCCCCATTAAAGTCATCAGAATCCTTCTGGTTACCCTAGTGAGGGGAACAAGGTGATGCTTGCCAACCTGGGAATGGCCGGGCCTCTTTTCTCTCTATGTTTCTCGCATGGAGCAATTACGGCCGGGGCCCTTACATGCATTAAGGGAAGGGGGTCTTACCCAGTTTCCTATTCGTTCAGGGGAGAAGACCCTGCGGAGACCACACCTACTGAAAATATAGACCATTTATAAAAATGCTGCCTGCGTGTGATTGCAACCCAGGTACGCAAGGCAGTTTTTATGACCGTCAGAGGTGGGGAGAAATCAACTGCATCCAGAAACTACACAGGGTGGAAAAAATGTCTTTAAAAAGACACGTCCTGAAGAGGATGTTGAACGCCACTGTGTTTTGCTCTTTTTTAGAGGAAATTACTCTTTTAGAATAACTCTTCGAGTTGTCTTTGCTGTCGAAGTGCCCAGGGCAACAATGCACAGCCGTGCAAGGAAGGAGAAAGCCGCTGTTATGTGCCGTTGAATCCAACAGCATGCAGAGCATCAGAGGATTAAACAGGAACTGGTGTGTGACTCGCAGCAGACTGTATGCACGACCATCCGCTCCGAAGAAATTTTCCTGAATGAACTCCCGTATTTGCCCTCTTAAATACCCGTATGTCCGGGGGCGGGGTTTGCAAATACCATCTGCCAACTTCTCATTGGCCTTTTTTCATAGATCAGAGGCATATATCGGCGCTCAAGAGAGACCCCTAGTGTCGCTTCTCTGACACAACGTGGAGAGAGCGACAGAATGGGAACTATAATAACTATGATGCACCTTTTTTCTTCAATTCAATAACCTCCATTATAGTTAATTCAGTATAGTTCTTAATATTTATAACAGAAAATATCTTCCACATATCTCAAACTGAAACAGGTTTCATGGGCAACAGACAGGTGGCTTAGCCTGGGCTTAAATTAAGCTGTCTTTCCTGTCTGCCTCTGAGGTGAGGAGACTGTTATGGGCCTGAGATGGGTTAATTTGGCCTCCTCAGGTGGTGAGGGGCTTAACCCTTACTGCCATTAGAATGTTTTATTATAAAAGAGTGGAGAATGGAGTTGAAAGTCATGTTCTTCAGTACGGTATGAGAAAGGTTTCAGTATGCTGGATATAAGAGAGGATATACATCTCAGATATTTTACTCTTATAACCAGTGGCAGATTTAGGCATAGCCGAAATGGGCAGGCGCCCTGGTCAACAACTTTGAGGGCATTCTCATTTAGAATCACCACCACACACACACCACCTCCCTAAACTGTCACATTTGCTACCTCACATGAAGCTTATGGAAGACTTGACTCAAACACATTGCAAAAATGCATTAAAATGCTGTCTAGGCAGTTCACCACTAGGTTTTGGAATAGAGCTATTGTGTTGTTTATTGTGTAAAATAAATGTGTTGACAGATGTTCCATAATCAGTGCAATCTTTGCTGTACTTTGATTTCAAAAATCAAAATCAAAGAGTTTTTTTTAGCTTTAGTCCATGTTCAATTGTTATGGAGAGGATATTCAAATGTACTCAAATGTATTTAAAAAAAAAAGAATAATAAAATAATGAATACGGCTGTCAATTGATTAAAAATCAATTTTTGCATGATATGCCGATTAATTAGTTGAAATATTTGCTGATAAAGGGCCTCAAATAACAATAAATCAATATATAATGATTAAATATTTATGAAATTATATTCAAATCATTATAATTATGTGTATTATAAATTTAAGAATTCAGATAATTAAAATATATTACATTATTGTGGCAGATGAGTAAAACATTTATAAGAGAATACAAAATGTGGCTTTAAAAAGCAATACATTGTTTATTCCCATATTATTGAACAAGCCTATCACTCGCCTTCAGTCCAAAGCAATACATTTTTAAATTAAATTTGTCTTCTGTCCGCGAAAGATTAATTATAATGTCTTTTCTAAGGACATGTGTATCTGACATGTACACATGTCAGATACACACTTTTGGACCATAGACCTCACTTTGGTTGTGTCGTATCATAAACACAGCGTCTTTAGGTCACTGTGTCAAGGGTTTAAAACTTAGAAAAATTCCTCCATTCAGAGTTGCACTTCGTCCAGAAACTCGTCCAGAGACATGATTAATTGGATGGATGTCTCTTGCACTACACATTTTTGTCAAACCAAATGCTCTCTAAAAATGTGAATGGCCCTCCCTCTTATACCACCTGTAACCAGCTAGCAAGTTGCAAATCATGGTTCAGGGATGTTATGTAACTACAGCCTATTTGCCATTTCTAAAAAGGGACTAGCCCAATATACCACCTAAACTTCAATAGGAAATACGTCAACAGAGAAAATAAAATTATGTGATTTCAGGGTGTCTTTAATTAAGTGAGGATTCTAATATCACAGATACATAGCTTGGAACTTTTGACAACTTTAAGTTTGCTCTGTTCATCTCACTAAATAGATTTCTGATATTTTCCCTTGTCTCCACAGCAATTGATGCGTTCTTCAGTTTTCCACATGTTTATCCTCAGTATGGTAGCCGTTGACGTGATTGTAGCTGCTAGCAACTACCACAAAGGCGAGAACCATAAACTCACCAACGATGAGTTCTACATGGCTGAGGTAAGACCAGTTAAAATCGATTACTAAAAACTTGCTGACTGAAGAGAAGAATACCTTAGATAAGAATAGTTCTTTCTTTTATGTTTTCACTGTAGCAATATCACTTCTAGTGCTTCATAATTTGATGATATTCCACAGTGGAGATCAGGATGTAATTTACAGATATTCATTGTAGGGTCAATTTGCTACAATTCAGAATCCATATCTTTTTTTGTAGATTTATTTTAACTTTATTTATCCAGGCATGACACTTAAAGGGATAGTTCATTCAATTCTCTCATTATATACTCACCCTCATGATATCCCAGGTGTACATGACTTTTTCTTCACCAGAACACATTTGAAGAAAAATAAAAAAAAATATCTTAGCTCAGTAAGTCCTTAAAATATAAGTGGATGGTGATCCGATTTTTGAAGCTCAAAATTTTTTGAAGTTGTATTAATGATATTTATGCTGACTGTCTGTGACTTTTTTTTTTTTTTTGAGCTTCAAATATCGGATCACCATCCACTTGCATTTTAAGGACCTACTGAGCCAAGATATTTTTCAAATTTTCTTCAAAAGTATTCTGGTGAAGAAAGAAATTCATACACACCTAGGATATCATGAGGTGAGTAATTAATTAATTTTCATTTTTGGGTGAACTATACCTTTAAGAACAAGATTCTTATTTACAATGATTGCCCACTTTGGCAATAATAAATGTCATATTCATGTCAATGATATGTCTTTTCATATTCTTAATGCTCCTTGCTTAGCATAATGGGATGAGCTTTCTGCCCTTTGTCTCTTGGCAATGTTTATTAGTTTAAATTTTTTTTTTCATGATTATCTTGAACTGCAAGATGTGCAGATGAATCCTTGTACTCTGATTGCACTCAAATGCATCAGCAGATCAGATTTGGTCTGAAATCGTCTCGGTTACTGATGTAACCTCAATTCCCTGATGGAGGGAACGAGACCTTTTGTCGATGAGTTGACACTAGGAGTCGCTCCTGCGGAGAAAAGGCCAACGGAAATTGGCGTGTGGAATTTGCATGCCACTCCCCTGGACATACGGGTATAAAAGGAGTGACGCTGCAAACACACATCAGGTATCGCACTGAGGAGTGGAGCCAAAGACCCGGCAATTTCAGCGGTTGGTTCAGGGTTGTGGCAGGAGGGACACAACGTCTCGTTCCCTTTATCAGGGAACGGAGGTTACATCAGTAACCGAGACATTTCCTATCTGTCACTCACTCTAAGTTGTGTCGATGAGTTGACACTAGGGGTCCCAATGGAAAACACCACAAGAGCTGAACCGAGTTACGCAGACTGACAGTGCGAGATGGGCAGACCTCTGTGTGCCTCGTAGCCAGCGCAGCAAGCCTTCGCATAACTACCTCCAACACACTGCCAGGTTTGAAGTGGTCCCCTGCACCTAGGGGAACGGCTAACTGCTCAGAAGTATAAGGACTGGCTGGCCCAGCCATGGCCTTCTCTCTGTTGTTCTCCCCAAACGAAATAGTTTGGCTGGGGGACAAATATATGGTCCAAGCTGGGGGGTGTCCCTCCTAAGAGGAGGACACTTCATAGACCATTCCCGGCCCCAAGAGGGGGGGTGTGATTTTAGGTGGAATATGACACACGGTCTTATAGGTTTGGAGCGGAAGCACATCATGCAGAGCGGCGCCGTGGTAGGTCCTACCCAAGGGGGGAGGAGTTACTACAAACACAGCGAACAAGGACAGAGGGCCCTCTGGAAGGAAGACGTGGTTTACCGGAAGGGAAACCATTTTGCCGAATATACATCACATAGGTTTGCCTAGGGGGACAACCAGCGCATGTGGAGCACTTACCTCAGTATTGGGGCCTGGGTGACGCCCGTACTAGGGCGCCAGCGAGCCTCTCCGAAGACTCGACAGCCGCTAGGCTAGGGAGGAAGAACATCCAGGGTTCACACTTCCTGCGAACACAACTGGGGAAAGAGCGCACGTCTTCGCCTCAAGAGAGGGGAAAGGCGCTATGCACAAGCGATACACCCGGCCAGCTGACCCGAACTTACCTGTTTGTGTCACCTGATAACACACAGGACGACACTGGCTTAACTCTGAGGTTATAGAACCTTGCAAAGGTGTTAGATGTTGCCCAGCCTGCGGCTCTACATATGTCTGCTAGAGAGGCGCCATGGGACAATGCCTAAGAATCCGCAACACCCCTGGTAGAATGGCCTCGTATGGCCGTGGTATGCCATAGTGATGGCATCAACGACCCAGTGGGCGATCCTCTGTTTGGAGACAGCGCTTCCCTTCCACTGCCCACTGAAGTAGACAAAGAGCTGCACTGAGCTTAAGCTCTGTGTGCGATCCAAGTAGATGCAAAGAGCACCAAGATACAGAAACGCTAAGGCTGGGTCTGCCTCCGCCTGGGCAGCTTTTGCAGGTTCACCACCTGATCCCTAAAAGGGGTTGTGGGAACCTTGGGCACGTAGCCCGGTCGGAGTCTCAGGATGACGTGAGAGTGAGCCGGACCAAACTCTAGGCACAGTTCGCTGACAGAGAACACCCGCAGGTCCCCTACCCTCTTGATGGAGGTTAGCACCGTCAGGAGGGCGGTCTTCAAATAGAGTGCCTTTAGCTCTGCTGACTCAAGGGGCTTGAAGGGAGCTCCCCGAAGGACCACGGAGAGGTCCCACGAGGGAACGAGGCGCGAACTGGTGGGGTTTAACCTCCTCGCGCCTCTCAGGAACCTGATGATCAAATCGTGCTTCCCTAAATACCATCCACTGCATCGTGATGTGCCGATATGGCGGCTACATACATTTTCAATGTGGAAGTGGACAGCCGTCCCTCCAACTTTTCCTGCAGAAAGGAAAGCACTGATCCAACTGTGCATCTCTGGGGGTCTTCACCTCGGGAAGAACACCACTGAGCAAACAGATGCCAATTCAGGCCATAAAGGCTCCTATAAGGGCCAATAAGGGGCCACTAGGAGGATCTGCTCCCCATCCTCCCTGACTTTGCACAACATCTGTGCAAGTAGGCTCACTGGGGGAAACGCATACTTGCACAGCCACAGGGGCCAGCTGTGTGCCAAGGCATCTGTGCCGAGGGGAGCCTCGGTCAGACAGTACCATAGTGTGTAATGGGAGGATTCTGGGGAAGCGAACAGGTCTACCTGTGCTTGGCCGAATATCTCCAGATCAGCTGGACAGCCTGAGGGTGGAGCCTCCACTCTCCCCTGGGCGTAACCTGCCGCGACAGTGCATCCAATGTGCTGTTGAGGTGGCCCGGGATATGAGTGGCTCGCTGCGACTTGAGCCAGTGAGGACTCCAAAGGAGGAGACGGAGGGTGAGTTGTGACATATGGCGAGAGCGTAAGCTGCCTTTGCGGTTGATATACGCCACCGTTGCTGTGTTGTCTGTTCGGAGCAACACATGCTTGCCCCAGAACAACGGCAATAGCCTCCTCAGGACAAGTAGTACCGCCAGGAACTCGAGGCAGTTGATGTGTCAACGCAGTCGTGGGCCGTTCCAAAGGCCGGTGACAGAGTGCCCATTGCTTACAGTGCCCCAGCCCCATTGGGAGGCATCTGTCGTAACCACAACACGCAAGGCAGCGGCATTCTCACCTCTCACCGAGGTGAAGTGGCCGTGCGCCTGGCGAACTGAATCGCATAGCCGAGTCAGACGGTCCTTATCAACTAGCGCGACGGGTTGGGGATCGCGAGCCATGCCCCCAAGTTCCGTGCGAGAGGGACCAAGGGGACTTCAGCGTCGGACGTACCAGCGGGAGGGGCCTTGCCGGGTGGAGACCGGGGTGCTGAGTCTAGAGACATCGAAGCACTTACCTGGCCCCTTGTGACCACTCCGGGAACTGCCTGGGACAGGGAGGAATATTTTCATCCTCGTGGCCCGTGGAGACCGTCGGCTCAGGGGCGAGCTTGTGCCACGGCTGGATGCGTGGAAGCGGGAGGTCTGGTTCCAGGGCGCTGTACCTGCCAAAGAGAACCGGTGGCCGGCGGTCATGAATACAACGGCCGTGGAGCTGGAATAGGAATGAGGAAACTGCTCTTTTTTTTAAATGTGGGTACCACAGCCCGTTGGGCATGCAGCAAAATAAAATTAGTAAAGAAACAAGAATTCTCCACCCGACCCTCCAGCGGGGGAGGGAGTGGTCTGCTTACCAGCTCCCATAGTGCAGTTTCCTGAGTCCTGGGGCTGCCCATCTCAGGGGCGCTTTGAAGCCTTCTTGGGGTTCTTTGCGGCCGGCCGTGAGGTGGGTGGCTTCGCAGTCCTGTGGGTAGCTCCGTGCCGGGGCCAGCCCCGAGGGGTGGGCATTGGCGAGTCTGGTGTCGTTTTTGGCACCGTAGGAGGACGCCCTGGGCGACGAGCAGACAGAGTGCTGGGTCTGTGGCTCCATCTGGGCAGGATGTGCTGTATGGCCTCTGTCTGCTTCCTCACCGTTGAGAACTGCCAGGTGAAGTCTCCAACAGTGTCGCCAAACAGCCCAACCTGGGAGATGGGGAAAGGTCTCGGTTACATGTGTAACCCTTGTTCCCTGAAAAAAGCATCTCGTTCCGCTTTTTTCATGGAACAAGGGTTACACATGTAACCCGAGATGTTCCCTTTACAAAAAGCTTCACTATGATCTGACCTGCCACTTGATAATCCCTCCCCACTAGCATGGAGGTAGTCCTGCATGGCTTAGTGGGGAGAGCAGGTTTCTTGAGTGATGCCGAACCTGGTGAGAGATAGCCCGTAAGTGTCTCAGCACCCACGATAGTTGAGTATAAAGACGTCGAGAGTACGTGAACACGTGAAGTATAAGGGTTCCTCCATGAATGAGAAAGCTCGTCATGGAGGTCATCAAAGAAAGGAAGGGACTAATACAGCTTTCCCTTTTTCTTTTCTTTTTTCTTTTTTTCTTATTATATTTTTTATATATATATATATATATATATATATATATATATATATATATATATATATATTTTTGGCCATCAGACAGTCTTATAGTTTGGAGCGTTTTGGGGGGTCTCTTGTTCACGTGGCCAGTCTAGCTGTAATCTGGCCACAGCCCTCGAGTAATTTCTCAGCCGCTTTATTATTATGCATGAAATGTACAGAGGTTCAGCACCCCCCTCGTGAAACGAAGAGGTGCCGAGGCGTGCTTCAGGTTGAGAGAACGATCAGGTGCTTCTGGGGAGAGAGCGAGCTATAGGGGCGGACCCGTCTCTCGCTCCTCAGCCAAATATATGCGAGAGCCCCATGATGAAAGATTGGGCGCTGACTCCCAGAAGTAAGCGAGGTGAGCACAAAGCATTTCGCCCGAAAGTACGTCGCAATGCGCGCACTCGCCCTGCCCCAACGCGAGAGCAGCATGCTCATCCCCCAAACAAACAAAACAAAATTGATGCGTATCCCTGACAGTCATAGTACGTTGACAGTGTAGGGTATGCAGGTCAGGTTTGGGGAAATGTATAATTAATTTCAATGATCGTAATCAATGATTAATCAGACGATTTGACCCGGATACCCATACACATTGTAAAAACACCCCAAAAAGGGCTTATATAGTCCAGGAGTCTGCTTCAAATATATATAGATAATTAAACACCACGAATTATAATTAATTAGGAATATACATTATATGCAGACAGGCTAAATTAATTTAATTAGACCCTCAATGGAATTGACCCGTAGGCTACCACAACCAGTCAGTTCGTCCAGCGAACAGCTTTGCTAAATATTTCTGATCAATTCCCTTGAAGGTTCATTCTTAGTTATAAGCTTACTCATCAAAGCACGTTAACTTACTTTGATAATATCAGCTCATAGCTTAAAATCGCACATTAAAGAGGCTTTGTTTTATGATCAACACACACAGACAATCAAGCATATAATTGGGTTTAATACAAGGAACTAGAATATATCACTACACTTGACAAACAGACACTCAACATGTAACATAAAATAAACATAAAATAAACATAAAATAAACAGAGTAGAAGCAATAAGGAAAATAAAGAGATTATTAAGGATAGCAACTTATTACCACAGTTAACCCTTAAGAGCCAGCAAATGGAATTACACACTTTAACGCGTTTGGATTTCAGATGAAATAATACTTGCAAAATGGACCTTAGTGTGGCTGAGCAAGACTGCGTGTATGTCGTGTCCTCGTGGCGTCCTTTGAGACGGAGGATTTCGGTTCGGTGTTTCCAGAGCGTGGAGTTGAAACTCACTTGTTGAGAGAGAGTTGAAGGGTTGTTCCGAGAAGTTGCAATGTTCAGCAGAAGAGAAGAGAAAAATGTAAGATGGCTTGAAGAGATCTGGGAGAAGTCCAAGGGAGGTCCAGAAGTGAAGTAAGAGGAGAGGAGTTGAAAAGGAAGAGAGAGGAAGAAGATAAGAGCTAAGAGGAAGAACTAAGCTGTAAGGAGATGAGGGAAGTAAGAGAGATAAAAAGGACTAAGAGAGTGAGAGGAAGTGGGCGCAGCAATTTTATACCCTTAGAAAACATGTCCCACCTCTCATTGGCTCGACCAATGAGAAGGGTTTGGGTTCCAGGCGGGAATTTGGTTTATTGCTCTTTTGTTCTCACATTTCTCATTGCATGTGCAAGAAAGAAAACTAGGAAATATACTTGTAATACTAATATGTTGTTGTTATCGACATATCATCTACACAGTCATTTCAATCTTCGAAATACCAAGTTATAGAGACCAAATATGCCATACATATGATTTCGGGTAACCATGGTATGCAAAGTCTGAAACATTAACCCATTAGAGTTTGCAAGAAAACATAGATCAAGCACATTTAATGGAAAATGTGAGATGGCACATTAGATACATGTCAATATTTTATCACATGGATTATATATATATATATAGTATATGGAATATATAGGATTAAAAAGTGTTAATTTCTCCTCAGTAAGAATTGAGTGAGAATCAGCCCTGTCTGAGCATTTCTTTGGAGGTCGTAAAATTCTCCTTTCTTTGGGCAGGAGAATGATTCCTTTGTCCCGTCTCACTCATTTGCATGTTTATGACTGTGTTTATGACGGTAAGAGATTTTGGGCTGAATGACTCAAAAGATGGTAAACATAGCCGAAATATCATTCTACGGAGATCTTATATTCGAATTCGGCTAGGACAAATCGTAAGGTTTAATTTGATACCAAGAAAAATATATTTGGTACCCTTAAAAATGGGTTTACACTGTTAGGCTATTAAATATAAGGCTTCTTATTAACTATAACTAGTTTTACTACACTACTAGACAGTCTTACTAGTTTGATCTAACATCAGACAAACAAAACATACTGGGATTAAAACATATTTCACTAGAAAATACATTTCTAAGTTTAAAACTGAAAACGCACACATTCTCTGTTGCCAACTTTTCACGTGCCCTTTTCTCACGTGGTGAAGCACAGAGTCTCACATGTGCTGGGGTTTTTAGAAAGCACCACGAGGATCCTCTGTCAATGGTTCCTTGTCTCTTTGTCAATACATTTATTGTGCTTGTGGAGACTGGTTGGCGCTATTTCAGTAATTAGGGGAGTTTTTAACAGTAAGTTCTTGTTTGTTCGGAACCCGCCGAGTTAATGATTATCCTTCATTGATTCCTCCAGTCACTACAACAGGGAAACACGCATCGTTTGCTTTACTTCGCCGACATTTTCCACCTTTTTCTTTTCTAGAAAAAAAGAAAAAAATAGCGCTTAGCAAAGCACAGCATCATAGTGAATCTTTTTGTAAAGGGAACGTACCTTGTTAGCCTCTCGCGACTCGACCAGGTTGAGCAAGAGGTGGCATTCCTGGACCACCAGGGTGGACATCGCCTGCCCGAGAGCCTGCGCCATGACCTTCGTTGCCCGTAGGGTGGAGTCAGTCGCCGAGGGCAGCTCCTGCTTTAGACCCGGTTCATGACTACCCTCGTGTAGTTCTCTGAGTGCCTTGGCTTGGTGCACTTGCAGGAGTGCCATGGCATGCAAGGCAGAGGCGGTGTGTCCAGTGGCACTGTAGGCCTTAGCCGTCAGGGATGACTTCAGCCTACAGGCCCTGGACAGGAGCCTCAGATGGTTCCGCCAGGTGGCGGCGCTTGATCCACCTGGGGAATCGCAGATTAGCCCCTTGCCACCCCACAATCGAGGGTAGTGAGAGCGGAGGTGCCTGCCACGTAGTGTGAGCTCATCATGCACCTCTGGGAAGAAAGGAACGGGGGCAGAGTGTTACCATGAGCGGCGCTCTGGCCCCAGGAAACAATCGTCGAGCTGGAGCATTTGGGGGAGGCGGAGGATTACACTCCATCCCGACACACGCGGCTGCCCGATCGTGGCGATCAGACGGGTAGAGACATCGACCGCAACCAAGAAATAAACACAAATGAAAAAGACACTTACCGTTTGTGCCACACTTTTAGAGAAAATACAACTCTTTTTGTGTGTTTTATATATATATATATATAATAGACAGGTATATACACTCACCTAAAGGATTATTAGGAACACCATACTAATACTGTGTTTGACCCCCTTTCACCTCAGAACTGCCTTAATTCTACGTGGCATTGATTCAACAAGGTGCTGAAAGCATTCTTTAGAAATGTTGGCCCATATTGATAGGATAGCATCTTGCAGTTGATGGAGATTTGTGGGATGCACATCCAGGGCACGAAGCTCCCGTTCCACCACATCCCAAAGATGCTCTATTGGGTTGAGATCTGGTGACTGTGGGAGCCATTTTAGTACAGTGAACTCATTGTCATGTTCAAGAAACCTGCTGGAAGTAGCCATCAGAGGATGGGTACATGGTGGCCATAAAGGGATGGACATGGTCAGAAACAATGCTCAGGTAGGCCATGGCATTTAAACGATGCCCAATTGGCACTCAGGGACCTAAGGTGTGCCAAGAAAACAACCCCCACACCATTACACCACCACCACCACCAGCCTGCACAGTGGTAACAAGGCATGATGGATCCATGTTCTTATTCTGTTTACGCCAAATTCTGACTCTACCATCTGAATGTCTCAACAGAAATCGAGACTCATCAGACTAGGCAACATTTTTCCAGTCTTCAACTGTCCAATTTTGGTGAGATCTTGCAAATTGTAGCCTCTTTTTCCTATTTGTAGTGGAGATGAGTGGTACCCGGTGGGGTCTTCTGCTGTTGTAGCCCATCCGCCTCAAGGTTGTGCGTGTTGTGGCTTCACAAATGCTTTGCTGCATACCTCGGTTGTAACGAGTGGTTATTTCAGGCAAAGTTGCTCTTCTATCAGCTTGAATCAGTCGGCCCATTCTCCTCTGACCTCTAGCATCAACAAGGCATTTTCGCCCACAGGACTGCCGCATACTGGATGTTTTTCCCTTTTCACACCATTCTTTGTAAACCCTAGAAATGGTTGTGCGTGAACATCCCAGTAACTGAGCAGATTGTGAAATACTCAGACTGGCCCGTCTGGCACCAACAACCATGCCACGCTCAAAATTGCTTAAATCACCTTTCTTTCCCATTCTGACATTCAGTTTGGAGTTCAGGAGATTGTCTTGACCAGGACCACACCCCTAAATGCATTGAAGCAACTGCCATGTGATTGGTTGATTAGATAATTGCATTAATGAGAAATTGAACAGGTGTTCCTAATAATCCTTTAGGTGAGTGTATAAATAAATATATATATATATATATATATATATATATATATATATATATATATATATATAAACGAAGTTATTCACTGAGCTTCTTGCTTTTTCTGCTGTTGAAGCGCCCAGGGGTGTTTGCTCAGCACAACGTAGTGTGCGAGGGGGAGGACCGCTGGAAAGCGCCGTAGATCCAACAGCGTGTAGAGATTAATTGAGGCGGCAGAGAAGTTCAGCTCTGTGACTTGCTCTTTCGGCTCCAAAGAAGATATCTGATGTGTGTTTGCAGCATCACTCCTTTTATACTCGTATGTCCAGGGGAGTGGCATGCAAATTCCACATGCCAATTTCCATTGGCCTTTTCTCAAGCTCAGACAACCGCTCAGACAACTCATTGACACAACGTTGAGCGAGTGACAGATAGGGAACTCATATATACATAGCCCCATCACTTTCCATTGCCTTAAAACCCTGAGATTAAATCAACTGCGTGACAACGTGGGCGAAAACAGCTTGTGGGCAACACTCCATTTCAGAGAGCACTGGGTGGGATTGTGTGTGTGTGTGTGTGTCCTCTCTGCCTCGCACTGCTTCGGCAATCAGTATGCACTTGGCACTGTGGGAACAAAGACAGATAGAGGAGTGTGGCCACCTGCTTACTCCAATCTGAAAGACAGAGATAAGGAAGAAGAGGCACCCAACATATTCACAGGTTGATCTATCTCATCATTAATCCATGCTGCTTTTTATTTGGAACAGATCAAATGCAACTGGGGAAAAACTAGTTTTGTTTTCCATCTTCATTTAACAGTCCCATACCTTTATGCATCTAACCATGAAAACAGGGGATACTGGGGCTTTTTGACAAGCAGGAAAGATGTCACAAGAGCTTACCAACAATCTTACTAACAATAAGGGTTTGAGTCAAAGGTCCACTTACACAGACATGTGTTTTCTCTAACTGGGTTTTTATTTGTTTGATACACCAAGTTCAAAACCCTCTTACATGAGCATTCATTTTCTGAGTTACACTACATGGCCAAATGTATGTGGACACCTATATATTGAGCACCACACCCATATATTCATATTGAGCATTTTATTTCAAAATCATTAGCATGTATAGAAGTTGATCCTCTGTAACAGGGCGGAGGGTGGGGCTGGGTTGTGATTATACACACCCGGTCCCTTATCAGGCTAATTAAGCCTCAGAGAGGGATAAAGGCTGACTGCATATGGTGGTGCGACAGAGAGAAAGATCGTTTACAGGCAGCTGACCGTCATGTCTATGTTTGTGTATTTTTGTTCAGTTTTATATTAAACTATTATTTATATTGTCAAGCCAGTTCTCGCCTCCTCCTTTCCCTTAATCCATTTACATCCTCCTTAACAACTTCCACTTGGCTTTCTGCTAGATGTTAGAACATGGTTGCAGGGAATTTCTGCCATTTAGACACAAGAGCAATAGTAATTGCAATTTGCAAGTGTATACAATTTAATAAGGACAATATTTGTTTGCCAAAACACTGGTCTGTTTAGTTAGTTTTTAGTTTTTTTTTGTTTTTTTCATTTTTGCTTTTTCATAATTGTTTTACTGTATTAAAATTTTTGCTAAAAAACAAAAGTTAAAGGTGCACTCAGTCACTTTTTGCTCATGTCATCTTGGACTTACAGTGACACATAGTGGTGTGGATGCAGCATAATTTAAAATCTATAGTTTTCAGTTCAGATGCCATAGTAGAAATGCACTATTCACAAACAGCATGATTAATTTAATCCAAGAGTGAAAGTTTCAAATGACAATACACTTACTGAGATTAAGCAAGTAGTATACAGATGGTCATGTCATTCTAAAATGGCAGCCCCTATGAGGGTGCCCCTGCCCCATGTAGAATAAAACAGCTTTTATTAGTTTACTTATGACTAGAGTCCTCAACTCGTGTGAGCGGTCATGATTTTATACATATTTTTAAAAATTACAATTAATTTATTTAGGAGTTAATCTTATTTTAATGTGGAAAAATTACTGAGTGCACCTTTAATTAATGATAGGTTCCATTGTTATAATTTACCTAATATAGTTAGACTATTGGGTCAAAAAAGGTCAAAGTTTGTTCAAGGAGCATAATTGTTTTTCGGTACCAAAGTCTGCTTTGTACCATATATATGTGCCATAAAGAAATTTACCATATATTAACTTGAGAATTACTAATTGGAGTACAAATTGTAACTAGTCCTGGTTTCTCCTGATGTCTTTTAAATGAAGAGTAATGTTCCTGTGAGGGGAAATGATTTAGCTCCCTCTTTGTATGAGAGTTTTTATTTTTAAATATATTCAGTCAAGTCATTTTTATTTGTATAGCACATTTAACCGAACAACAGTTGACCCAAAGTGCTTCACAGGTTAAAACAGGAAAGGCAAAAACAATATGCCTTGACAAATTCATAAAAATGAGTACAGGACTCCTTAAATGCATTCAAAAAAAAAAAAAAAACACATCAAAAAGAATTAAAGGCAAGAGAATAAAAGTGTGTTTTCAGATTTGTCTTGAAACTACCAATTGTATTACAGGACTTAATATGAAGTGGGAGGGAGTTCCAGAGTTTATGAGCTATTACAGAAAAAGCTCTGTCCCCTCTGGTTTTAAGACGTGTCTTGGGGATAGCAAGTAGCTGTTGGGTTGTAGACCTGAGTGGTCTGATGGCAGAGTAAGTAGTCAAAAGCTCAGAAATATACAAAGGGGCTTGACCTTGTAGAGCTTTAAAAACGAAAAGTAAAATTTTAAAATCAATTCTCAATTTCACTGGTAACCAGTGGAGCTCAGCTAAAACTGGGGTTATGTGCTCATACTTTTTAGTGCCTGTGAGAAGTCTTGCAGCCGCATTCTGGACTAACTGAAGTCTATTTAAATTATGTTTGGTTAGACCTGTATACAGAGAATTACAGTAGTCTAAGCGTGAGGAAACAAAAGCATGAATGAGTGTTTCAAGATCTTTCTTGGATAAAAAATGCTTCAGCTTAGCTACTGTTCTAAGCTGATAAAAACTACCTTTAACAACAGAGCTAACTTGTTTATTAAAATTAAGAGAACTATCAAAAATGACACCTAGATTTCTGATCATATTCTGCAAATTTGATGACCAAGGGCCAAGGGCATTACTCCAGTGTTTTGAAGTGGGGGACGATCCAAACAAAATCATCTCTGTTTTCTTAGTATTCAACTGAAGGAAATTTTCTGCCATCCATGATTTACATGTTTTCACTTTGCTCTTGAGAAACGTCTCTGGTTACTTAACTCTAACCCTGTTCCCTGATAAAAGCGGAACGAGATGCTGTGCTGATTTAGTGCTTTGGGAACATCTTTTGGAGTGACCAGCTGTGAATAAGTGTGCAACACGTCAATTAAATTGACTAGAATTTATAGCCTCTGCAGGTGACATCCTTAGGATGCACCTGTAGCAGGGCTATAAATAGATGCGTCACAGGTGCATCATCAGGTATTTTGTCTTTTGTCTGATTTAGCGCTTTGGGAACGAGAATACCCATGCTGCCGTACTGTGGGTGTCCAGACCCCTTACAGTTGTGTAGTTGTGTTCACAAGAGCGCGAGAGGTCTTAGACATGAGCTTGTGATGTAGACTCAAGGGCATAAGAGCCCAGATTGGCATGAACATCCAAAACTAAAGAATCTTATGAATGCATGCAGAGAGGACCAGCCTGCCGCGTTACAAACATGTTGCAGAGGGACACCTCTGGCCAAAGCTTTAGAGGAGGCGACCCCTCTGGTAGAGTGAGCCCTGATACCTACTGGCGAAGCTTGACCACGCACCTTGTAGGCCAGGGCAATAGGATCCCTCACCTAATGTGACATAATTTGCTTGGTGGCGGCCTCCCCTTTGTTACGGCCCCCATGACAAACGAATAGTTGCCCTGACTTACACCACTGGCTAGTGCGGTGAACATAAGTCTGAAAGCCATTTTTCCTGCTCCGGCATTGTAAATGGCGGGGAGCAGAAGGCTTTGAGAGTGACCGGATGTACGGTCGGGAAAGGAACCTTAGGCAGGTAGTCAGGATGAGGGTGCAATATTGCTTTAGCCATTCCTGTGGCAAAATCTAAGCAGGATGGCAAGACAGACAGAGCATGCAGATCCCCAATTCTTTTTAGAGAAGTAATTGCCCTAAGAAAAACCATCTTGAGAGAGAGAAGTTTATCAGACGCTGACTCAAGAGGTTCAAAGGGGGGTCTCAACCAGACCCTCAAGGACTATTGCTAAGTCCCATGAAGGAATCCTGGCCCTAGCAGGAGGTCTCAATCGTATGGCTCCATGAACGAAGCGACCAAGCAGAGGATGTTTCCCCAACGGCATCACGTCAATCAAGGCGTGGAAAGCTGATAGAGTGACCACATAAACCTTGAGAGTGGCGGGGCATGTGCCTGTTGATAATTTTTCCTGCAAATAGTTCAGAACTGAAGCAAACTGGCAGTTAACTGGATCTGCATTATGTGCACTGCACCATCTTTCAAAGACACCCCATTTATTGGCATAACTTCTTCTAGTAGAGGGAGCCCTAGCACTTAGAATGGTCTCGATAACCTCAGGTGAAAGGCCAGTGTCCCTCAGTTGGTACCCTTCAGGGGACAAACATAAAGGTTCCACAGCTCGGGCTGGGGATGAAATATTGTCCCCTGCGCCTGAGACAGAAGGTCTCTCCTGTCTGGAATTGCCCAAGGCGAGTCGTCAAGGAGAGACATTATCTCTGAGAACCATACCTTGTTCGGCCAACACGGCACTATCAGTAAGAGGCAGGACCCTTCTGGCGAACTCTGGCCAAGACTTCCGGGAGCAGCAAAACTGGAGGAAACGCATACAGGCACATTCTGGGCCATGTATGTGCCATCGTGTCCAGACCCAGGGGGGCTGGGTGACTCAGAGAGAAGTAGAGGGGACATTGCACTGTCTGTTGAGAGGCGAAGAGGTCCACTTCTGCTCTGTAAAATCTCAACCAGATTGTTCCACTACCTTGGGGTGGAGTTTTTACTCCCTCGTCGGTATTTTCTATCTGGACAGTAAATCTGCTCCCACATTCAGGCATCCAGGGATATAAACTGCCCTGATTGACAAGAGCTTACCCTGGGTCTAAAGGAGAATCTGCCATGCCAGTCTGTTCAGCTGGCTTGAATGTAGACCTCTTTGATCGTTTATGTAAGAGACTACATCTGTGTTGTCCACCCGCATCAGGACATGGTAGCCTCTCAGATACTGGAGGAAGTATTTCAGAGCCAGAAGTACAGCCATCAACTCGAGGCAATTGATGTGCCAATCAAGCTGATGACCCTCCCATTCCCCTTGAGCTGGACGACCACTTAAGACCGTTCCCCATCCCGTCAGTGAGGCGTCTGTCGTTAGCAATTTGCGACAGCAAGACAAACCTAGAGTGGGACCCAAATTGAGGAACCGGGGTCTGAACCACATAGAAAGGGTACAAAGCACGTGGAGCGTAACACTTACCAGCCTTAGGGGACTGGCCCTTGGATGAAATCCCCTTGCTTTGAGCCACATCTGAAATGGTCTCATGTGCAGAAGGCCCAAAGTTATCACCGAGGATGCAGATGCCATGAGACCTAGTCTGACTTTGCTCAGGGTGTTTTGAATGGACATGATTAGATGTGGGCAATTGTGCCTGCATTGTGAACGAATTCCATACAATCCCCAGATAGGTAGTTTTCTGAGTGGGAGAGAGGGTGCTTTTCTTGGTGTTGAGCCTCAACCCCAGAGAAACCAGATGAGCTAAGATGATATCCCTGTGCTCTAATGACAGTTCTTGTGACTGTGCCAGTATCAGCCAATCGTCTATGTAACTGAGAATGCGGATGCCCTGGAGTCGCAAAGGAGCCAGTGCTGTATCCATGCATTCCGTGAATGTGTGGGGTGATAAGGCTAGACCGAATGGAAGAACCCGTTATTGGAAAGCTTCGGCCCTGAAAGCGAACATCAGGAACTTCCTGTGTTGTGGCAGACTTTCTACATGAAAGTGCACGTCCATGAGATCGATCGTGACCAACCAATCGCGATGTTGGATTTGAGACACGACCATCTTGATGGTTAGCATCTGGAACTTGACGAAGGTCTAAAATTGGACGCAAACCTCCATTTTTCTTGGGTACCAGGAAGTAGCACTGTAGTAACCTAACTCTATCTCTGGAAGGGATGTTCTATGGCCCCTTTGACCAAGAGATTTGCAGTTCTTCCCACAGTAGACATGCTTGTTCCGGTTTCATGGTAGTGGGAACCATGGCGTTGAAACGCAGAGGACGGCGAACAAATTTAATTCTGGAGGCTTTTTCTACTGTTCTTAGGGCCCTCAGAGAAACACTGTCCGCACTCAAGTCCTTCAGCAGGTCAGCCTGGTACGCCTGCAACACGCCATAGTGTGTAGGGCAGTGCAAAGCATTTTGACTGTAAACAGATCGCAAAGCTCGCACCCGCCCCGTCCTAACGCAAGAGTAGCATGCTCTTTCCCTGAACACACAAAACAAAACTGGTGTGTCCATTTCAGCTATAGAGTGTAAACACGGGAACACACACTGCTTGCTTTGCTTCACACTCATTCTTGGAAAGAAGAAAAGGTTTTCTGCGCACTGCCTAACAAATTCTAAGTCCTAACAGAGGAAAAGAAAGTTCTAACAGCTTGAGAAACATAACACACACAGTGTGGTATGAAGACAAAAGACCTGATGATGCTCCTGTGATGCATCTATTTATAGCTCTGCTACAGGTGCATTCTGATGGTATCACCAGCAGAGCTTATAAATTCTAGTCAATTTAATTGACGTGTTGTACACATATTCACAGCTGGTCACTCCTTAAGATGTTCCCAAAGTCCCAAATCAGTGCAGCATCAAAGTGTAGCTTTTTGATAAGGAACCAAGGGCTCTTGGGACAAACACACACACACACACACACACACACAAATTATGAAATGGGAACACAAGGAACAGCTCTTTGTTATCATGCCGACTTCCTACCTCTGCCTCTCTCCTTGGTTCTCAGGTTGCGTTCACTGTGCTGTTTGATCTAGAGGCTCTGCTGAAGATCTGGTGTTTGGGCTTCGCTGGATATGTCAGTTCCTCTCTACACAAGTTTGAGTCACTGCTGGTAGTGGGAACCACCCTGCACATCTACCCTGATCTCTACCACTCCCAATTCACCTATTTCCAGGTAGGGACAGATATTGATACTCTGGAATTAGTGTTACCATTTGCGTTTGTTACCAGTGTTCCAGAAGCTGTGCTAAAACTGTAGCTTACCAAGCTACAAGCTCATAGTTTAAAGAAGTTAGGCTACAGTCAAAGTCTGCGTTTGAAACAGTAGTTAGCAGGAATGTGATTTTTCAGGAATTCAGTTTTTTCCAACCTAAAAATGCGACCCACTTGAATTGTTTAAATTCGTAAAACAATTAAAGTGGGTGGGGTCCCGATTAATGAATCGCGATTAATCGCATATACAAATATTTGCTGAGAAAGCCCCTCATATAACAATAATTCAATATATAATGATGAAATAATTATACATAGTTATCTTTAAATATAAAAAATATATATATATATATATATAT
The DNA here is from genome assembly GCF_025860055.1 of Xyrauchen texanus. NCBI lineage: Eukaryota > Metazoa > Chordata > Actinopteri > Cypriniformes > Catostomidae > Xyrauchen > Xyrauchen texanus. The sequence continues at coordinate 29,365,331 of NC_068293.1, read as the reverse complement.
ATATATATATATATATATATATATATATATATATCTCAAATAAAAAATTTGATAATTAAAATGCATTACATTCTTGTGGCAGAAGAGTTCATCATTGATAAGACCATTCAAAAAGCTGCTTTAGAATAAAATGTATTGTTTACTACCTTATTATTGATCATAACACAATCATTGGCATACAGTTAACAGCAATCCATTTCACAAGTGAATTTGTCAATCAGTTGGAGATTTATTATGAGGGCTTGTTTAAGGATCCATCAACGTACACCTGCGTCAGACATTTTTATTTTTTTTTAGAAACAAGCCAGGGGTATACATAGTAAACAATACTACAGATATATTTGACCATAATGCCAAGACATTATATTCATTACATAGTGCAATGGTTTTCAATGCTTTGAGTTGTTGGAGGTACAAAGAGTATTTAAATAATATTTTAAGTCTTTACAAATAAGTGCAAATAGGGGCTTTATAGACATAAATTTACAGTTATGTATAAAAAAACTTGCCAAGAATAATAAACAGATTAATCAGAAAATATTAACTTACGTTATCAAAACTGTGAAAACCAAATCAAACGCTTTTATAAAGCAAAGAAAAACTAGTTAAAATAGAGGTACGTACAAACAAACAAAATTTTCTCCAAAATACTACAGCGTGGACTCATTCCCAAAAAAGGTGAGGGGCAGATTAATCTACAGCATTACAGAAGGAGCAAAGTGGATCTATTTCAGGGAGCATGTTTCTTAAATGAAGATTTACTGGGTAAAAACGATGTAACAGTTTAAAGGACACCTCCTTAACCTTGTTGGTAATTAAATATTTGTGAGGTAAAGACCATACAACCTGCGTCAGACATGCTTGTGTCACGTCTCTGGTGTGTTGCGTCATAAAAGTAAAATGTTTAGGTCACTGTGTCAAGTTAAATATAGTTTAATACTCAATCTTTAAACACATCTTGAGATCCCTTGGTTCGCATTTGCGCTTCTTCAAGTGTTTTGAATGCAAGAATGTAACGCACGCTTGTGTTGTGTGTCCACTGAAGGGTTGTTAATGTTTTGTTCACTGTAATAAACTGTGTGTTGCTCACAATGCTGAAATTTCACTTACTGCCCTATGGAGTAAACTGGTGGTACTACAAGTCATTTTTCAGGAATTTCTCAGGAAAGCATTGCGATTAAATGCGTTAATTTTTTTAACGCATTATTTTTTGTAAAATTAATCACACGTTATTAACGCGTTAAATTGACAGCCCTAATTTTAATTAATCCAGAGAAATAAATGCTTAAATGGTTGGATATATAACAAATTCGTACTGTTGCCAAATTTTCTTACAGGTTAAAAATATCACATATAAAG